>NC_086247.1:95653337-95876948 GCF_021018805.1 Prinia subflava
TTGGTACAGACCCCTGTTCCTCTCAGACTGGACTGTAAGACAGCCACAAATGATTTAAAATACTGCAATTCTTTTTCAGGACACATTCAGCTCTGTCAGTTGCTTTTTCAGCAGAAAGTATCACGAATAATACATCTGTCACTTCACTCTGCTCATATGCAAATACATTAAAACTGAGGTTTTCTCATTTAACTCATTTTTTGGGAGAATTCTACCTGCATTTAACTCTCTGCAACATCTCTGAATTTTTAGGTTTGGGAACAGGAGCTGCTAGAGATGGGAAGGTTTTATGAAGATAATTAACCACAACCTAAATTGCTGGTTGATTTTGTTGCTTTATGAACCTGCTGTAATCATGTGAGTTGGCCAAATGGGAAAAGATTGTTTGAGGATTTAATGATGATAAAGAGGCATACTCTCTTAAATAGTTACCATTAATGACAGCCTAAATTAAGCAATCAGATTTTAGTAAACTGTAAAATTTACTGTCTTTCTAGACAAGGCATACTTGCATAAATTGGCAAAGCTACTACATGAGTTTCGTCAAATGTGAGATACCACTACAAGAAAAACCAAACTGATCCATGGCTAACACAGCAAAGGAAAGGGAAAGAAATCACAGGCAAAGGGACAGGCAGCCTCCATAACAAGCATTTGATCTGATAATTAACATGTTAGAATAAGAAATATGTTCTTTGGAACTCTTTGAATATATCAAACATAAGTAATGCAGTCAAATCTTTCCTCCTGAGGCTCATTTATTGAAATGATCCTTCAAATCTAAATGTAAGTGGCAAATGCAAGCACAAATGTGATTTTGATTTCTATTCAAGATCATGGAAACAACTGCTTACTCCAGGCTTCCAGTGTGCCCAAGGACGTCTCCAGAGAAGAAATGAAGATAGTTATTTTAACACTATATCCACCCCAGCTGGCTTCCTCTTCTGAGGCCTCAAAAAAAAAAGCTAAGAAACATCTTCTGTTACCTGGTAGAGTTGCTTAGGAAGCATGTAGTTTATTGTCCAAAAGAATTAACATGTAGAGAGTGTTACACAGAAAAGTGTCCATTTAGAAAAGTGACAGAATGGAACAAATTTTCTAAGTCAGGTTTGTTCTACTAGTGTTATCAATCTCTTCAGCTACTGAAAGAGGTGACCCCAACTGAAACCAACTGATTTTCTAATGTAAATTACTCTGTTTTGCATGGAAAGGCCTTTTATCAACTATGAAATCAGGCTCAGCTTCACACTAAAAACATGCACAACAGCTGGTAACAGCTTGAAGATGTGCCTGAAGGATCACAGTGGCTCATTCAATTTAGACTCAATTGCAGTTTGCTCAGTCTGGTACAAGAGGATTGTAATGCCATCTGAGTTCTCTTTAAGGAGGACTGTGCCTTATTATTGCTGTAAATGGACTGAGCCATCCCTATCACATGCATGATTGCACACACTTGACACTCAGAGCACATACAGAAATGACTTGGTAGAAATGATTTTAGATGTACAGACAAACTTGTTTACACTCATTATGTCAGTTCGCTGTGAAGAGAAGTTCCGGTTTGCTGCTTGTAAGAATCACACCAGTTGATCATCAGCCAATGAAAGTCAATAATTCAGCATTCTTCCATTAAACTCAGCAGGTCAGGAGTGCAAAGTTTATGTCAACAGCCTAATGACAGGCTTTCTGTGTACAGAGGGCCAATGAAAGAGACAAATGTTTACTTTATGTAAACTATTGCTAAGTATGTTACTTAGGCCAAGAAAGAGCTGTTCAGTTTGGCTAATAAAACCCAGATGCTGAAGAAATTCGTAAAGCTTCTTTTAAAGCTCATAAACATAACATAAACTGCAGAACCACACACATTTAAACATTTTTTCCATATTTTTTAAAAATGCAGGCACTGATTTGACTGTAAAGAACTGAGAAACACTGATAACTGCCTAGACAGCCTAAAAGAATAAATGTCGCTTCTTCAAGAAGCCAGAGTAAGTCATAGGGAGGACTCAAAACTTCAGCAGGTTAAGCACTGAGATTTTCTAACTTTAGGTCTGTCCACAGTTTGGGTGCTAGCCTGTTCAGGGCTGTTCACTAACTTAATTTGTTGTTGAAGAAGCAAAACATGTTAAAAGCAGCCAGGGTAGTCAGTGTAAGCTCAGATATTATCAAGAATTATCAGGCATAATTAGGGCCAAATGCATGCACTGTAAGGCACTGCCAGTTAAGGCAGACCACGCTTTTATGAACAAATAGATACATGCTTAATTGTCAGTTGAACAAAAGAGAAGTGGTGAAGTAATTCATTAAGACACTGACATATCTTCAGTCCTCTAGCACAAAACCAAGGATAGGGTACTGTATTTGCATAATTTTTGTGAACACGAGAAAAACTGCAAAAGCTCTCCATGGTTCAAACGACACTACATTTGGGTGAAGAGGAAGAAAACGTTTAATTCCTTACCTATTTGCACATGTGCAATGCTAGCTGCAGCGAAATTAAAACCTTTCAACAGAGATAGTAAAATTCATCATTCTAATTCATAGAAACTGCTGAGATTGCAGAACTCCTGTTCAGTTTCACTCTGAAGCAAGGTCACATTATTTCTTGAAAGTTTTTTTTTAAACAATGACCAAATTCCATCAATTTGCAGACCATGCAACTAAATTTTAAAGTTCTGAAATAAATATTTCAAAATTTTAAATATTTGTTTTACAACTAGTAGTTCATTACTTTAAATATAAGTTTTTTATGTACTTTTGTTTTTTCTATTTTCTGTTTTATTCTACCATGAAAGCAGTAGCCAGTCATTCTAGGACTTGGAAATCAAAGCTACACTTCTACTAAAAGAAAAGACCCAACATCTCACGAGTCTGCTAAAAAGTTAAACAAGAGCCCAGAAGTTCTCAAACAGTTTCAAAGACTGTCATCATTTTTTCCCCTACAACTTTCCATCATTCTTTTTTATCCCCATTTTTCTGTGTAGCAAATAATCATGACTAGACAATTTCCTCAAGAAAAACAAGACTTGGTAAAAATATTGTTCCTGATGGACACCAATTAAAATTTTCTGACTAGTTTTTCTAGTATCTCTCACAAAGTCATGAAAGAGCTCAAGCCCTCTGCTGGATGTCTGATGAGGCTTTTGTTTTATTGAGCACCCTCAACCCTGTTCTGCAATTTAGTGCTCCCCTGGGGAAAACGAGAAGACAAAGTTGGTAAAGACAAAGATGGTAATTTTTTTAAAACTCTGAGGGTCACTGCTTTGTTTTCAGGTTTGTAAAAAGTAAGTTAGACCTTCCCTATCCCTCAATGAATAGTTCAATCCCTGAAAAATTTTCTTGCCATTATTTAATCAACTCAAGAACATCTCAAGGTATTTTTTCCCTTTTACATGTAGCCAGCACAATGGTACAGCAGAAGGCACCTGCACTGTTCCTCTAAAACCCCATTTACTCATTCACAGTTTCTCTTTCATTCAAAGGAAGTAGTGATATGAATCTGTGCTATGGGTAGATAGAGTAGAGCTAGGCTCAGAAAAGCAGTTCAGTGCTGTTCAGGGCTTGAGAATCCTGAAAAGCAGTAACTTCAAAGGAGACAGTGACAAAAAGGACACTGGATAAAGCATAGGTTTAGCATCAAAAGGCCTGAATACCAGAGGGCCAATTCATCACTCCATCTCCAAACATTTTAATCTCAAATACACAGTTTATTTCTGTGCCCTCTGCTGCTAAAAGGAACTGTGAGAAAGGAAAATAAGGTTATTTCTCCAATAGTTAGACTGAAAGATTTAAAGTATGGAAGTTTTCTTTTCAGTTACAGGTAAAATTTATATTGTTCATATATTTGCAGCACCAGAAGGAAAGGAATATTATTCCTGTCTCTAGCGTGCAACACCTGATCTCATAAAATGAAATTATTTAAACCACCAAGCATCAGCGAAATGTGTAATGGAAAGCATGAGACCCCAGTGTTCACTATCCCCATGTCAAGCACTTAAAATCAGATGTAAAAAAAATTAGTAAACATTTGGAAACAGGAACTTTTGTATTAACAGACAAATGAGTAGGGAATATTTGGCCAAGACAATCATGAAGGAACATATTCCCAGAGCAGTCTCCAAGTCTCCATTGATCTTAGGACACTTCCATAACTCCATTTGATCTTCATTCATGGTAAGGTTAGGAGTCATTCCAGCTGCAGTAAAATTCTGCACTGGAAGAAACTGTCCAGAAAAAATAGGGATTGTCTTTCCTACTTCTGACATTTTATCTGACTTTCACAGGTAGGATGTTTTTAAAAATACACATCTTCAGGTAATAGAAACAAGCATAGATCCACCAAAAAGAAGTAGTGTGTCAAATAAATATTTGCAGTTTTTGTCACTTTACTTGCAGTTCTAATAATCTTCTGTTTATTAACTTGTGTGCATCAAAATTTGGTTCTCTCCTGTCCAGACCTCTCTCATGCACTGTCATTCATCAGCTCAAGAAAATTTCACCTGATGCAACACATCTGCCTCCAGTGGATAAATAATATATCAGTCATCATTCAGATATACATTTCTTAATCCTAAGAGCTGATTTCAGTTTGATTCCTTAATTAATTACATGTAATATACAGCATTACATATTTCTCATCTATATCTATTCTGTCATTTTTTAGTGATAAGTAATCTTGGCTTTTTCTCCTAGTGAAATAACTGCCTGGGGCTTTGGTTTTTAGATGCCAAAATGTCAGTGATCTATGACAGTGTCAATTAAAAAGGCAAAAACCAATCTGAGTAACATTAAAGTCTTCATTTGTGGTATCTACTTCCCATCGATACTTTCCAATGCTCCTATCACACAGTTATCTAGAGGTCATTTACATACCAAATTCCAACTATTTTTGTAAGAATGTTTAAAATATTTTTTGGTGTAAATATCATAATTCCTAATGGCAAATAATACCTGAAGCTTTTTCACTTTTCTCAAAATTGCATGCAAACTTTTAAATCAGTGTTCCCTCTCACTAGTTAAATGTGAGGCTATGCCTTCCAGAGATGCTGAGGAATTTGGCTGTGTTACAAGAAAGTATGATCTGAATTACAAAACGACTTTTCACTGAAAGTCCATGAAGACTCGACTGATAAAACTAAGCATTTAACTGAAGAGATTAAAAAATCTCAATTTGTTCAGACTCTTACCAGGAGAAATCTCTATGCACTGGAACAAGCATCACATCTCTGTCTTTGCACTCACACCATTCCTGGCACATTCCTGATATGCCCACAGAGACACATATATCTATCCTAATTGTAAAAACATTCAGTATTCTGAATTTCTTTAAATTACTTTCTGTTAATTATTACACACTGAAGATATATTGAGAAAGCAGTCATGATAGGCTGCCTTAGAGCTGGAGAACCAATATATTTATTTACCCTCATTCAGAATGAATAGCAATTCAAGCCCCTATCTCACAGCAGCTTTCCTATATGAAATGATGAACAGTAAGCAGCAGAGAAAATGAAGATCTGAAATTGTATATTCTCTTTCCATATTAGGAAAGCAAATCTTAAAATTCACACTCTCAATTTATAAACATGATTTGGAGAAGCCTTACCTTCTATGATCTGAGCTGCTGCACCAGCACGGATTGACAAGCCAACAAACAGTAGCAACAATTCCCAAGTCCACCAGGCATGCCTGGAGCAGGTGTGCCAAAAAAATAAAGGGAGTAGGAGAAGAATGAGACCAAAGAGTGTAACACAGAAACACACGGGGAAAAAAAAGAAAAAGTAAAATTTAGAAGCAATAGCTCTTACCATGACAGCATTTTCTGAAAATCAGTTGAAAGAACTTAAGTGAGGGAAAAGTGCAGTGCACATGAGTTTTATGTTTATGAAAAAGTTAATAAAAGCTGGAGCCTGCTGTTTCTCCTCCAACGTTCAGACACAAGTGGAACAAAGGCAGCAGTCAGGCTCTCTGTGTGACTCACTGCAATTCACTGCTCCAGCTCTGAAATCTGACGCTGTGAAGACTTTCCTGTCAGACCACTGCCGAAAACTTCCTACTGTATTTATGGATGGATACCCGTTCCTGCTGTACACCATCCCAGTGCTGTCATTATTCAGCCCTGTCTTTAACTGCTATGTAGCCTGACAAGCTCAGGGTAGAGCTCTTCCAGCTTCCCTTCCTGCCACTCCCACTGCTCACAGCCTCCACTCATCCAACAAAATATGACCTCCAAAATCCTTCCATCCAGGCTTACACAGACAGTGATACAAATTCCTATATGGAATGGACATTTCTCCTGCCATTTTAGCTAAACTTTATCAGAAGCAAGTTTGAAGATATGAGCAGGACAGAATAGTAGTTAAATGGCAACAAATGCCTGAGATTCACACCTGCACTAACAGATTTTCTGCCACCTACAGAGAGAGACATTTTGAAGTACACCCTTTTCTTTGACAATAAGAAATAAAACCTCATATTTACAGAGATTTACACCCTGCATGAAGCTTGAGAGTGTGTCTCTACCTCAGCAGCTGTACATATACATGTCTGCTATGGAGATCCTGTAGCTGAGTACTTCTAATAGTTTCCATTAAAAGTGTTATTTCACCCCTCCCTCCTAACTCAATGAAAAGCATTTTTTTTCCACTTGTAGTTCTTCAAAGCTCGTACTTGCCCAAGGAAGAAATTCTGCAAGGATATGCTTGAAATTAATGGGACAATTTTTAAGTCATGAGATGT
This sequence comes from Prinia subflava, assembly GCF_021018805.1. Classification (NCBI taxonomy): domain Eukaryota; kingdom Metazoa; phylum Chordata; class Aves; order Passeriformes; family Cisticolidae; genus Prinia; species Prinia subflava. Next base: position 95,660,076 of record NC_086247.1, read on the forward strand.
TTAACAAAGACTTCGATTGTCACTTTTTGACTGGGGCAGGAGAGAGCTATTTTTAAACTCAGTTCCTTCCTTTGATAGGAAAGAAGAAACTTTCTATCTCTTTATCCACAAAATGCCAGTGGTTTACCTGCATAATCCTTCCTGTTGCAACAGAGTTTTTATCAAGTATACATGACCAAAACATATGTCTGCCTTGGTATCTCATAGTAGACTAACATATTTAAGAGACAAATGTAGAAGCAGCATCCAGATTTATAAAACTTGTAATGAATTTTTACAGTATATACAGCAAAAACTTAATTATCGGATGAATTTTTCCTCTGCTTTTAGAAAATCCACAGAAATGAAGGAAGTAATACACTATTCATGCAGATGATCTACATGAAATGCTGCTGACAGTGCCTTTAGTTTCTGCTGGATATTTTAACTTGGGTATCTGGCCAATGCTCAACATTTTTATCCAATACTGGATAAAGGAAAACAAGACAGAGCATGTTCTTGACCTCTGCAGTCCATTAGTTTTGAATGGGTGGCTATGGAGGAATCTCTAAATACAAGCAGTTTATTACCCCCACTCCTGTAGGTCATTGGGATTTCTTGAGTTTCTAGTGCTCATTTGTAGGCCAAAGAATTACTGAAGTACATGCTCTCTATGTCTGCTATCCATCTATCCACATATATCTTGCTCCCCACAAGGGCAGTGACATTTGTACACATCCACTCAGTTTTAACCTTGATGTTTGTCTCATCTTTTTCAAACTCAGCAGGATTCCTTTGAATCAGGATATCTGTACTTTCATTCAGTACTGTGTCCCTCTGCCTTCAACTAAACTGGAGTTTCTCTTCTAGTTAAAAATCCCCATTTTCCAGGCAGAAGTTTTATTTATTTCCCCTCGCTCTGTCAATTGATTACACTCCTTAAAGACTCCAAATGGCATGCTACAATTCTGCTGTTGCAGTTTTTATCCATTCACTGAGTTGGTCTGGCTGGGTGGTGGTGTATTTCTCATCACAGCAGGTTTTTTTCTTTCATGCTGACTGCAACACAAATTTATTAGCTGCACATTTCTATCCTCTATAATTGTAGGATACAAGACTCATAGGAATATTCTTGTGCAAAGTTAGTGTTAGAGAAGCAGTCTGGAGTGAGTTAAGAAACACAATAGAAAACAACAAAAGATTTATCTTTTGCTTAGACTTCTCCTGAGCATATACTAATAGTTGGCATGAACCATATCCTCTGTCAAGGAGGTCCTTGGCTTAGTTATGCATTTCATGAAGAAGTCTCTGCTTCTTTGTTTTCAGCTTAGGTCCTGCTGATGTTCTTTGATGTCTCTGAGTTCTTATACTGAATAGGGTTCACTAAATCAGGGCCTATTCTTTTTTCTCTATGCCCTTAGTGACTTAAGGAGTGTCTTTTTTATACCCTTTCCACTGATCTTCTTTCTGTACTAAGTGTGAACTTACTTGGTTGTTTCTTGTACTACAACCGTTACACACCTCTAGTTATCTTTTTAGTCTTTCTCACAGTTTCTGTGTTCTAGAACATAATTTTTGATCTCTGGTGGAGTCAGGGGAATCATAACTGCACATGATGCAGGTAATCTCAAGACTGCTTGAGTGACATTGCAATGTACTCTGTCCTTTTCCTGGTGAGGAAGACAACTGACGTGTTTCCTTGACTGCAGCCAACATGACACCTTCATAGAACTCTTGTAAGCTCAGTAATTCTTGCCTAAGGGCTATTTTTATGTGTGATTAGGATTTCTCCTCCATCTGCATAAATTTAAAACAAATGGTAGAAATTAATGTAGTCTATCATTTAATTCTCCAGTTATTCCCTCTTAGAAGGTCCATTTGGAATTCTTTGCAATCTGCCCCATCCTTATTAAAAAATCCTCAACAGCGAAGCTCACTGCGCATCACTCACGTAACTGCCTGCCCTCAGTGGCACAAGAAAGATAGAGAGAGGCTACAAGGGCATTTAATGACAGAGCAAGGAGGAGTGGCTTCATACTGACAGAGAGTACATTTAGATATTAGAAAGAAAGTATTTCTGTAAAAAAGTGAGGGTAGTGAGGCACTGGAACAAGTTGCCCAGAGAAGCTGTGGATGCCCTACCCCTTGAAGTGTTCAAAGCCAGGTTTGATGAAGCTCTAAGAATTGTCCCTGCCCACAGCAGGGGGTTGGAACAAGATGGTCCATTCCAACCCACATCACTGTGGTCCTATGAAAAGGCAGCCACTACAATATCTATAGAATTTCAGTGGTGATAAATCTCCACTACAAGGGCTGCCTGTATATTCCTGACATTTTTGCCTCTCTTTTACCCAGTTGTTCACTCACAGACTCATTTCTTGTGCCTTGGCTTCCTGAAAAGCCAGACATTCTGAGTACTCATTTAGGTGACAGATTACTGCACTAGGGTGCACCCTACTGCACCAGGGTGTATCAATTTGTCCAGAAAACTCTAAATTACATTTTGGCTTTGAATATGATCAGCTGCTAAACAGCTAATCTCACAGTGGTTTGGTAATACACTTTCAGAAGCATAACAGATGATTCAGTATCTGTTTTTCTGCATTTTTCTCCTTTAAATCAAGCACCTTAGGAAAAAAAAATCTATAAATGCATATTTTAAAATATTCTTATCAAGGAATAAGAGTGTACATTTATGTATCTGAAGACAAGGCTGTAGTAAACCCTACAGATGGGTACAAATTAAGGTCACACAGCAAAAGAATTCTGGCATTTTCTGGCTCTTTAGTACTTAATTTCAGTTCATTTCATTTTATGCCTACTCTATCCCTTCCTCCCAGTATTATAAAAAGCATTGAGAAAAAATGTTAAGTCTTTCACATAGCTGGGGCTGACTGGCAAAAAAGGCAAAGAGGAATCAGGGACCTGAAGCTTGCAATGGAAATACTAGAAAGGATCTCCCATCAATATTTACACTGGGAGATGATTTTTGAAAGGGAAGAGACAAGGCCTGTTGTGAACATAGGTGGTAAGAAAGTGGATTAATACAGAAAAAAGGGGATAGTAAGACTGAATGAAAAACCTGGGATAATAAGTTGGGAAGAGGCGAGGACAAAGCTAACAAGACTGGAAGCCAGTTGGGAAGCAGAAGGAAAGGGATGTGTTGGTATGTTACCTGACACTAGGTAGCAAAAATACCAAGAATAAATGTTTAGGCATATATATTTCTCCTCTACAAACTCTGACTTAGTTCTTTTGCCAGGCAGCATGACAAGAAGCAAGAAAACTCTGTGATGCTTCTGATATAAACAAGCATCCATGGAACCTACAGGCAAAGCATGACTTGGGCAATACTCTAATATTACAAGCAGTTTATGCTGTGAAAAAGGGTATTTCAGTACTTCTGGTGGCACTTGCAAATGTCAGTATGCCCCATCCGTTTCTCAGTTTGTGTTCGAAAATGAAAAAATTTAAACAATTAACCAATTATTTGACAGACTCATAAAAATAATCATTTCCAGAAATGGCAGAACTGTTTCTGGTGAATTTTATGGTATTGGCATGAGACACTAAGTCAGTGTTCAGAAACTGTACAAGCAATTGAAGTTATTCAACAGAGCATGTGGGACAACTGTAAAACCAAGCATGAATAGATGTTCTGCTTATAATTTAAACTCATGTACATGGCAACACTGATCCCGTCAGTATACTAAATTAATTTATCATAAGCTGAAGGGTACATAGTTTTAAAGCATATTTAAAAACATAAGTCTTAACCGTGTTAAGTGCATGCATTGCACTGAAAGGCTCCATTCAGACTAAATGTCACACATTCCTTTTATATGAATAAACCCAGAAAGAATTATATGCAGCACTTTTGCTGTCTGTCTCCATGTGTAGCTGAGCTGAAGAAACATTTTCTCCTCCAGACACATGTGCAAATGGACTGTCACAGGGTGCAGAAAGTAAAATCACCAGAATCCTTCTCCCCTTCTGTGCAAGCTAACTTGACTCAAATATTTTCCTCATAAAAATACTTACAGAACTTGACCCAATGAGTGACCTTAGTGATTACCTTTCACACTGCCTTGAGATAAACCTGTAAAAATCCTGCTCTTCTGTCCTGGGACAAACCTCTTTTCCCATGGGTTTATATGAAGTAGGGTTTTAAGAAAAGTAAAAACCTACTTTTTAAGCCAACCACAAGGTGATGCAAATGACAAATCTGTAATCACTTCAGATTATTTTCTCAAATTTCTGCTTTGCAAATCAGCACAATAACATGGACAGGATAAGTGAAGAGCAATTAATGTCACCTACTTGTACTTGTGCAAAGCATCTGACTCTGTCCTGCGTATGTCCATGTCTCTAAACTGGAGAGACATGGACTTGATGGATCAGTGGATGAGGAATTGGCTGAATTGTCACACTCAAAGAGCTGTAGTCAGTGGTTCAATGTCCAGGTGGAGACCAGTGACAAGTAAGCATTCCTCAGGGGTCGGTGTTGGGACTGGCGCTGCTCAACATCTCAGTCAGTGACATGGACAGTGGGATTGAGTGCACTCTCAAGGATTCAAACCAAGAATGACAATGGAGGGGCCATTACCAACAGTCCTGTGAGTGCGGGGTAGATAGGGCTGATTAGCGAAAGGAATGGTGTGGAGTTGTCACAAAAGCAGAAAACAAGACTAAAATAGGGACACATCCAGAATTTGCCTGTAAGCAAAGCAACATCACTGGAAAAATCCAGGTGCTTGGGTTTCTGAGGGTTCTAGGATGCCTCTCTGAAACACATGTACAAAGCACAGGGAATAAGCACCATGAATTAGAGATCTGTGTGCATCTGCAGGGCTACAATCTTGTTGCAATGACGGAGACATTGTGGGATGGCCTACAGGCCATTCTTGCTGCCAGCAAGTTGACAGAGGTGGTCCTTCCCCTCTGCTCAGCTTTGGTGAGGTCACCCATGGAGTGCCATGTCCAGTTCTGGGCTCCCCAGTGCAAAAGTGATGCGACCATAATGGAGAAAGTCTAATGAAGAGCAACAAAGAGGGTGAAGGGACTGAAGAAACGGATTCCTTCCCAGATCCCTTCCCCCCTCAGTCATGTGTGCTTTAACAGTTTAACTGAAGGATCACCATTAGTCTTTATATAATCATTGTAGAAAAATAATGAAAAATAAAGTAGCTAGAGTACTAATATACAGGAAAATATGCAGTAATTGCAATACCATTAAAAATTGAACACACACAATTTTCTTAGCTTCTAACCCTTTTCAGATGTTATGCTCATGCTTTCACTGTCCCTCTGGGTCCTAGTCTTGGTGGTTTCGCTCTGGTGTTCACCATGGGGACAAGGTCTTAGAGCAAGTTCTCAACATCTGGAGTCCTTTACTGGAGGGAATACTATATTTGTGCTGATTGCTGCTTCTTCTTCTAACCTAATATACATTTGCTTTGAATTTAGGACATTTTAGAAATTGTAAGCAAAATCCAGGAGATAAAAGACAAAAATAAGATATTAAGTGTAACTAAGTTATAAATTAAAACTAAGATCTATTCAGAAAAACTCCCATCACATATTGAGATGAAATGTCCAAATAATAGAGGTGTCAGAACAGGAGTTCCTGATCTCATGAAGTTTAACAAGTACAGTTCTCACCAGCTGACAATGGAAAAATGCCAGTCAAGGCCACTGTGTATGGTGCTCTCAATATGATGCCTACTTTTGCTGGCAGGATGATCTATCCATATTTGTGTCTAGACAACATATTTCTGATGAACACAAAATTTCACTTTCAAAGTGACAAGGCTCCATGTTACAGAAAGGTAGCTTTATTTGCCAACAGAGCATAGCAGTGTCACAAAGATCTTTGAAAAACATTTCCCTTCCCTTTTCAAATCTCCTTTATCCAATAGCTCAGCTGCGATTATATTACTTGGAGAAAATTAGGCTATCCAACTGTCTTAAAATCTGAAGAAATTTGTAGGGTTCAGGAGAACTCATTATACTCAAAAGCAGAAACATCAAAACATTTTCAAATAATCTTTAAATCATTCTGTTGGTAAAGGATTTTTAAAAGATGTTTAGAAAGTCCATAAGGGCCATTAAAAATGTTCAAAGCAAAGCACAATTTAAATAGAAATGTCAATTTTTATGTCTTCAGTTTCACTTTTCAGTTTAGAGAATGGAATTGTTTTTCTACAAGAATAGTGTTATTTGATATATTCAACTATCAAAGAATTCTAAGGACAGCATATGACCCCTTTAATCTGGCATCAAATTTTACAGATAAATTCATTTTTTTATCCAAGTATGCCTGTTTCTGCTTTATCCATGTATTTTTGTAAAATTCATTCCAAGTGGCAGATGATTTTGCTTACAATTTCTAAAATGTCCTAAATTCAAAGCAAATGTATATTAGGTTAGAAGAAGAAGCAGCAATCAGCACAAATGTTCCCCCTCTCCTAAAAGACAGTAAATTCTGCCTTCCATATTGCCATACCTGCCGTTACCAATCAAGACTTTTCTTCTCCTGATCACTTTCTCAGTAAGACCTCTGGAATGCCTATTCAAGAGAAGGTAGCAGAGGTTAAAACTGAAACTTGCCCACAGGTAGTGAGATTACTCATTAACAGAACAGGGGAAAGAAAAGCTGGCATTTAAGTACCACAAAAAGGAAACACACCACGCCAGCAGGACAAAAAGTGTGTTTATGCTGTGTGTGACTGTTACAGGATAGCTACCACCCACACTTCTGAGACAGAAATAAGCACATTACACACACATGTGCTTGACTCTTTTACCACAATTTAAAATGCAGTTATTTATAGATCTTAAAAAATATGATGTGGGCAAAATTAGCTTTGAGCAACAACATGATTCTCATGTGGTAACTCTGACTTTTTTCATTGTTTCTGTTATAGGAAGAGGGTTTGGCACACAAAAGCACCCAACGATGCTTTACACAAATCTACTCAAAAGTAAAAAGAGACCCTCTTCCACAAGTTAAACAAACAGATGACTTCTGGCACTGCAGCAAGGATTATTCAACACTGCCAGAAATATTCACACAGACAAGGTTTATGACTAGAGGTAGTTCTCATCAAACAACTATGAGCAAGGCACTGATAACAACAGGGTTGGGAAGGGTAGCAGGAAGAGACCAGGGAGCAGAGAAGCCTGGCTATATCTGAGTGCAGTGCTTCATATAATGATGTGTTTGTCCATCACTCCTAAGGGTCTTTGTCTTAAAACAAACTTAAAATTAAAAGGTTATTTTCACCTACTTCCTCCTGAAACAAAATTTCATTGTCCAAAGGTTTAATCACAGATTAAGAAGAAGAAATTACCAGTGACAAAGTAGTTCCATGCTTCAGCCAGGTAAACTATGTAGTCCCTAATACATATTTGGATAAATAAGAGTAAATCTATTTACCTTAATGTCTTCAGAGGGATGCGGAGTATATTTCCCGATTTCCTGGAGATTTGCATCATACATCCTCTAACTGACCAACTCACATTCTGCACATGCTGCTTCCCAGCACATCTTCTGCCTCGTCTACTGTGCTGCAGCAGCTCTCTGAGCACTACTGGCATACGGATGGGCCCACCTATGTTCAGAAGAGACACCGAGTGCAGCTCTGCTGCATTCATAACAGTAGGAGCACTAGCCTAGTGGGATGGAAACTCTCATTCCTACCAAAGCCATGAGAACAACTATGGGGATGGGAATTTTCCATCTTTGACAACTCTACTCTTTTAATTTCGACTGACATCAGCCACGGAGATCTAAATTGTTTTGCCTGTGCATCAAGACTCCTACTTCTGCTAATTGCTGTGGTTGTTGTTATTGAATCAGCTTAGAAGTTAATTTTCTTTTTTCTCCCTTTGCTGCTGAGATGCAATGAGCTTCACTTTGTTCATGGGTTAAAAACAAACAACTCTACAAGCTTAGTTTGCATTTTGATGATGCAATTTCTTTTCACCAGATGCATTGTTTGCTTCCTCAATAATAAACTCTAAAAAATTGCTTAGCAATAGTAAATTAATTAATGCTTGCCAATATTGTCTGGCTTTTTGGTCTTCTTATGATGACTTTTATCTGCAAAATACTTTATCATTATTTTCTTCCTTACTTAACACATAAATTAGGATGTGCTAACTCACTCACTCTGTATTTTATCCCTAGATAAGCAGAAAGTCTTGTAGTACCTGAACACCAATTACATGAACAGTAACTCTATTCTGAATCACCTGTGTTCGCATCTCATTGCTTCAGAAACCAGCTGAGCAGTGAAGGCAAGCATGTACTAATCTCCCACATTCCTGAGTCTCACCAGCCTTTCCCACTTCATCACTGTATCACCTAATTATAAGCATGTTTTTCTTTCAGCTCCACTCCCTGCCTGTCTCTCCATGTTCTCATAAGCTGTAAGACCAGTTTCTATCCCCCTTCACTCCTTTCAACCACTTTTTTTTATCAGACCCTGTAGAATTATTTAAGCTTTCTGTATAACAGAACCTAGGAAGGACAACCTGGGTAGGAAATAGTAGTAGTTAATTTTAAAAAAAAGCTGAACAAGTATAAATAATTTAAGGACATGAGCCAGTAATGAGAATGCTGAGTGCACATCATGCACTTCTCTGCAGCACAGACATAACACATCCCTCAAGCCCTTCTAGAAGTCTAGTCAGCTCTCAAATGGGGGAAAAAGTCATTATCAGTTTCTTTCAGTGTTTTCTTTTTTCTTTTAGTTTTAAATTAATATGCTTCAAGTTTCTGCTTGTGTTTATGTGATAGGACTAAATTAACAGAACACCTGAAACAGGCCTGAGATACACCTGAGATACACCGGGCAATGTGGTCCTGCCAAACTGTGATACCTCCTACTCTGATATAAACTGGCTGTTAATGTATTAATGGTGTCAGTCACCCCTCAGGACATCAAACATTAATTCCTTGCCTATAAGAATAAGCTAACCTGTTCATATTGTTGCCTAGTCACAACAGCTGACCACACTTCTATTTTTACCATCCCTGAAGGGTATGTGTAGACCTCCTACTAGGGTTTCAGGGTTTTCTTCTAACTGCTTTGCCCAGCCGGAGCAGCCACAAACCCCTGATGTTTCTTAATGACTATGTAAAACCCACTTCTTTGGTGTGCTGGTTATGCAAAACACCACCAAAAGGAAAGGAAAAGCCTTCTGATTGTATGCTTTGCAAAGAGGAAGAGAGAAAAATCCATTTTTGCACACATTACTTTTCCATCAATGAGGATCATGCATGAGATTGCTGCACTGTGCAGCAATAGAGAAAGAGAGGAGATATTACTTTTTCTCTTTCAAGATTGAAGGCAATCGCAACGTTTCTAAAAATAAACAGTAGTTTAAATGCTGATATACGTAACAATCAATCAAACAGGGAAGATATATATTTTTATAAAAGAGTTGAAGATCATTTTCTGAATAATAGTTGTAAGAGAAACAGGAAGAATCAGCTCTTAGATTTTGGATTTTCCAGAAATGAAGCATGCCAGTTACTTGTAATTCTGGGGACAAAACAAACAACAAAAGCAGAAACAACCACAAACTGCTAGTTTTCCAGACTTTCGTTCTTCTGTCCCTCATGCCCAGCTTCTACGTTTTCTTGAGCATTGCCCCAAAAAATGGAGCAGTATGTATTAACCAGCTACACCTGCAAAGGCAATGGCAGCCATGTGGGAAATGCCCAGACTAGAAATAGGAACTTACAGGAGTAGTTGAGAATTTACTTTGAGACAATTTAGGCAGCTGGTAATAAACCAGTAAAGAAAAAAATCTTGGTTGGATTTTTGGCACACAGGTGAACATGCAGATAGCAGGAAAAGCTAAATTTTTAATTTAAAACTAAGTGCATTTGGTAAGGTGCAACCAATATGAAATTGATAGAGAGCCTATGCCGGTTTATAAAGTCCTTACGCTGATCAAGGTTTTGTTTTGGCCACAGAGCTTCTGCTGTATTGCTGAGGAATTTTCTTTCTTTCCTTTAGAAGTGCTACGAACAGCAGGAGAGAGCATACTGAGCCAGTTGATTCCTGGTTAGAGCAGCTGCTGCTGCAGAGCACGGGGATCTTTCAAGCAAAGTTTGTGTTTACAGAGGTGAGTTGTCAAAAAACACCTGAAGTTTTGACTAGTTTCATTTTTTTTTAACCAGCCATGATTCTACCATATATTAAAAAGGGATTTTACAAGTACTTGTTTGCACTGATAAAGAAACTTGTGTTTCCTTGGCTCCAAGAAAGCATAAACAAAGGAGAAATGGAAAAAACAAGTAAGATTAACAGAAGGTTCTTTTAGCACAGACTCATTTTAGCTTTCCTGAAGCAGTATAATCCAATGCAGATGTTCATTTGCCTCATTCTTGGCAGCTGTGTTAGATGAACTTCCTCTGCTCAGTAACATTTTCTCAGGGATTTATTGTCCCTTTGTTAGTCTGCCCTTAAATTGCTCATTCCTTTCATGCGACAGTGAAAACCCAAAACAGTGACAAATCAACCTAAACACATGAAAGAACTGCTAGAAAATAGTAACATTATGTAAAAGTAAATGCAATATTTAGGTGATTTAAATACAAACAATGATCTCTGCTTTTGTTTCATCATTTCTGATAGTGGAGATGATAGTGGTAATGAATAATTTATTTAATCAAAATAAACCAAATAATTACGTAAGAAAATAAGAGAGATGGAGAGGTAGAAATAAATCAAATTACATGGACAAAGTTTACACTTAGTAACAAATGTACATAACTGTGCTTTCTCAGAATTTTTTTCAATAGTCTAAAGCATTAGATAAATGCTCAGATTAGATAAATTCTCAGATAAATGATTTTTACTCACAACATGAGCACACAGCTTCTAATAATGTGAATTATGGAGAAGGCAGTACTGCCAAGTTCTTTAGCATTCAAGTTGTCCTTTTAATTGAAAACTTTCCCTTTGCTTTGATGCAAAAACTTTACAGATGGTTAAAGCCTTGAGTGAACCAATAGGCATTAATTGTTCTAAGAGCCTCATTAGGGACCTTCACTCTCACTGTACCAGGAGCTCTATCAAAGATAAGGGGGTTTCAGTCTCTGGGCTGTGTTGCAGATGCAGCTATCTGTGCTCCTATCCCTGTTACTACCTTGACTCTAGAAAACCTGTGCTATTTTATCACAATTCTATCTCTATTAGCACTTGCTGAAAATGTGTCAAAGAATTTTAAAAATGTGTATGTTAGGATATTTTAGGGAAATGTCTACTTTGGGGAAATTCAGGCGGAGAAAAACACAGTCAGGAATCACTAATTCTTCTTATGTCAAAAACAGTTTAATCAAGCCCTGATTGAGAAAAAAAAATCACTTCATGGTGTGTCCATTCTAGGGGTTTAATACAATGAATGTCCTTCAGGACATTCAACCCTTCAGGGGTTGCCAAATCAAGTACCCAAGAGAGGTAGAAGAGCCATTTCCCTTGTCCTGCCTGTGGTGAGGCTGAGCAAGAATTCCCCAGAGGCACACAAACATACACGGTATCTGAGTACACCTGGCTGGCCACACAGACCAACACAGACAGAACACAAAGCACTCCCAAAGAGCACCATCCTGTTCCTTCCTGTGACTGATTAGGATGGAAGCCCACCCTAACATGCAGCCTGTCCAGCTGCTGTCCCCTTCATCCTCTGGTCTTTCAGCTGCCTCTCACATAGGGACATACACATGTAAACAATTCTCTCCGACAGCTGGTCCAGCCTGAGGCCCTGCCAACAAATAATCCCCAGCCCCACCTTCTGCTCACTCCAGGAGCCAACTCACACACCCTCTGGTCTCTCCAGCATCCAGCTCAGACCTAACAGTCTCCAGTCCATTTCCTGTTACCTAAACCTCCAGACACTCTCGTCCACGCAGACTGACTCCACTAACCGGGAGATTTCCTAGGCATGGCCAGGAAAACAGACAGACCAGACACCTGTTACACATGACCAGTCCTTTTTATCTCCCTTATCCAGCTATTTTCCTGTGGTTGTTCCTCCCCAAACTGTTGTGATTGCCCCACCTACCTCCACCTTTAGTTCTTCCCTTTATCAGTCCCAATAATAAGTCCCACATAGCTGTTGGGGAGTGACTTCCTCCACTCCAGCTTAAAGCGCATTTCATAAGGAATGGTTGACAGGAGTCAAAGGCTAAAAAATATGAGATGGAGGCTGGTGGCGGCACTACATGATTGTGCCAGAAATGCAGCTTCCTTTGCAGACGATGTCTGGTCCAGGATTCCTACACTGACACATAGTTTGAATGTACCATAAGCAGTGCCTGCAATCACTCAAACAAATATTTTAAAAGTGTGGTTGTGGCTGTCTATGTTGCAAGTTCATTACATTGTCGAATATAAACCAGACAAACAGGTCTAGGAGTGCCCACATAAAGATGTATAGCATTTTAGGAAAAAAAATAATTTTAACAAACTTATTGTGTGGAACTAATGAGAATGCTTGTCTAGAGTAAGACACATTTGTCATTCCAATATTTATATGTTCCTACATTTTTTGGCCCTCAACACTAACAGGACATTCTGAGAAGAATGGATGATGCACTCCATGATATAGAAATCACTGTCAGTACCTCAGTATTTTTTTTGTATGTGTCTGTGATTTTGTTCAGTTGTTTGGTTGGTTGGCTTGTTGGTTCTCTCTTTTGGTTTTGGTTTGGTTTGGTTTTTCTGGGGGGAAGGTTGAGTTGTTTTTTAGTTTTGTTTTGTAGTTGTTGTTTCTAAGATGAATTCAGATTTCTAAACAATTTCTTACCCCTCATGAAACTGTTGTGCTGCAACAACTAGAAACCCATTCTTGTTTAATCTTGAAAATTTACCATTTCAGATCTGAAAAGCAAAGGGTAACACAAAAACTTAAAAAATCTGCTCTACCCAAAATCCCATGGCATCTTCCAAAAACTGAACCTTCAAACAAATTTGTCACTTTAATCATAACAGAAAATGTACCAGTAATTAATTGCTGGAATGAACATTTATATACTTTCTTACCTGGGGGAGTTTCAAAGTAATAAATCTGGATCAGTTTGGGTTTTTTTTACACTTGTATATGATGCCAAAAAGTAAAGTAAAGTATCAGCCAAAGTAGGAGTACTCTTCAGTCTAATTTCCTGTCAGCAGAAGAGTATTTCCCAAAATATATCTACAATACAGGATTTTGTGGCAGTTCTAACGGTACCAAAAATAAATTTTGCATTGCTTATTCTGCAATCTGATATCCTTTGTCTGTGACTCCCATCTCATCATTGGAAGTTTTGATTCAAATAACAAACACCATTTTACATTGACTAAAACTACTGAGCAAAAATTTTCTAGATGAAGTAAGATCTTCACATACAGTTGCCTTGTTATTTCCCTGGGCAGTGTGAGAGCACTGCGAAAGCAGAAGGCTAATACTAGGGTCCGGATTAGGGCCACTGCTGACTCTCATCAGTGAGAGGTACAGGTAGCCTCAGTGACCTCTCTTGTGCACAGGGTGGCCATGGAAGAGACCATGGCTCTAATGACACCCTGTTTTTTCACCTGTTACACAGAAATAGTACACAGACATGTACGAAACATCTGGTTCATGCCTCAGAAGTAGGTATTGAGAACCCTGGAAAACTTATTTTATTAAAATAAGGGGAGATGTTAAATTAACTTTACAGAGCCTTCTAAATAAATTCTGTGCTGACAGAAGAATCACTTGCAGGGGATTCATGTGCTTTCCACTGAAAAAAAGTAGCTGTGTGCTTTTAGTGAACCTTTTATTTTTGATTAAGGAAAGTAAAAGCAAAAATTTTCATAGTTTAATGAGAACATACAGGGCCAGTATCCTGAGAAAAACCAAGCTGACACACAGTTTCTGTCTTTTTCCTTTCCATACATATATTAGTTGCCCCACTGAGATTTAGGAATAGGCCAACAGGAAAATTTCAATGTGTAGTTTCGCAAAGACTTAGGCAACTGAAGACTCAGAACAAGACCAGAGTCAGGCAGAAGGTAAGGACAGTGTCTTGGGTTGAAAAATGTAACCAAAAAATGTGTATTCTATTTTCATCTGTTGAAATCCATTGGGAGATATTGTTCTTCTCTCCTGCTCCATCCATCCTACTCCAGCACCCATCCTCCTCCGAGGGACATCACCTGTGAATGGGCCATTGAAGGCCTCTCACATTACTGACAACATTACCTCATTCTATTGTGAGATGCTAAACCCAGTGGGAGGAGCCAAAGCCTTTCCACCAGCATAAAACCTGCAATCCCAAATACTAAGGCAGTTGGTTTTTCCACTGAATCCTTGGAGGAAAGACCGGACCCATCTCGCCAGCACTGGACCCTTTTCTCCTCACAATCATCTCTGCTTCACGGAACAACATCCATTATTCCAGGAGGACTTATTTGGACTGCTTCCAATCCTCACAACAGGGTGTCGGGTCGTATCTCTGACTCTGTCAAGGTTTTCTAAGACTTTAATTTGTTTGCTTGTTTGTTTTTTTGTATGACTTCATTTGTATTTTTAATATTCCTTGTAAACAACTGTTATTCCTATTCCCATGTTTTTGCCTGAAAGCTCCTAATTGCAAAATTGTAAATTGTAATAATTTGGAAGGAGGGGGTTTTTACATTCTCCATTCCAAGGGAAACTCCAGTTTCCCCTGACAGATACCTGTCTTTCCAAACCAAGACAGACAGTAGTTCACAACCAGGGATAGCAGATAGGCAAGACTATGACAGTCACCACCAAGTTTGGTCTCAGTAGCTCTGAAGTCTAAGCCTAGGTGAAAGCCAAAGCCTAGAAATGAAGCTTTCCATCAGTACAAATAAGTCCATGGTCTTTCATTAATTCTCATGTACATGACTATTCTGTAAGCTTACTAAACTGGCAAAGAGTTACTCTGTTCATTTCTGCTGTGCAAGTAAGAACATTTGGCTTAAGCATTAAAGTTGAGAACCAGGGTCAGGAAGAAGAATTTGCATGGATGTAGAGCCAGGGGCAGCAGGAGAAGGAGGGAAAGACCATTTACTTTCTTTATTTTGACCAATTTTGAACACCATAAGAAGCCCATCATGCCAAAAACTCTGCCCACACATAAGACAAAATGAAGAAAACAACACAAAAATTATTCCAATTTAAGCAGATTCTTCCAAGCTAGTACACCATCTTGCACTGCACATTTACTAATGGAAAAGCACAGTAAAATGAATAAAGCACTATGGATCATTTCTTCACATCCAGTAAATCTGTAAATAGTTGGAAAAAAATTTTTGAAAAATGTGACTGGTCCCACCTTCCCAGGTCTCTGTGGCAGTGTGCAGTCTATGACAGAAAAAGTAAAGATCTCTGAAAAATCAAACAGATTACAGCAGATATATAATACAGCACTCCTATTATAATCTATTCTCCCCAAGACCACTTTGAGGCACAGGAGCAAAGCAGTGCGTGAGAGTTGCTTGCCTGCAGCTAAACAGAAGGTTTCTTTCACTACAGCTAATGCTTCACATTTTCTTGATATGAATATTAAGGACATAGGAATTTACTGGCTCGTCTGAATAAACACCACATGTGCAGCTGTACTAAATATGTCAGCAGTGCACAGAGTAGAGCAGTTTTGTTTGCTCAATACAGTGTTAGCCATGTATAAAATACACGCAGTCACTATACCTATGTATAACTCAATGCACAATTAATTACAATAATCATATATTATGTAACTAAGAATCAAAACAGGTTGATCATTTTAAAAAATCATAAATATGCATTCACCTCATATATACTGTGTATTGGTTATTGTTCTTATAGGTGTTTGTGATCAGAAAAATCCATGTGTCTGAGTC
This sequence comes from Prinia subflava, assembly GCF_021018805.1. Classification (NCBI taxonomy): domain Eukaryota; kingdom Metazoa; phylum Chordata; class Aves; order Passeriformes; family Cisticolidae; genus Prinia; species Prinia subflava. The sequence continues at coordinate 95,675,942 of NC_086247.1, forward strand.
ATTCAGTCCAGAAATACAGTGATAATATCAGTGGTGCTTGAGATAAAACAAAGGTGATTCATATTGACTAGGTCTTCCTGAGGATACAGGAGCAATACCCTATAGCTGTACTTACTATAACATCCATTTATTCAGTCACTTCCCAGTGGCTTGATATACTTTCAGGATCTAGACTTTCTGAATTTCCAAACAAACCTCAAAAGGAATGAGCACATATTGTTTCTTAATTCAGTAGCACTCATTGTATTCTTTATATATGAATAACACAGTGCCTTGGAAGCCCACTGGCTAGCCCCTTCCTGGCCTGTGCCAAAAGCGGCTGCCTCCCAACCACTACAGATCAGGCCAGCAGGAGAGCAGGGCCAGCCCTCCTCCTAGCAGCAGCAGGCTGCTCTGAAAGGAAAGGTGCCTTGGATGTGATTGCTGAGGATCGAGGTGACAGAAAATAGAGGGATCTTCAGTATGAGTCTGAGTGCTTATTCCTAGGGGAGTCAGGGACCAAAGGCAGAGAACACACCATTACACTGACGTTTAAGTGGGGGTGGAAACTAGGGGAGGGTACAATGCAAAAACCAATCAGGGACAAACAGGGGAGGAGCTCAAGGAGGGATTTATAAAACAGTGATAGCATGCAGGGGGAGGGTACAGGCTGGACAAGCCAATGGGGCCTCGAGTAACTCAGAAACTTCTAGAACCAGGGGAAGGGATTAGCATGGATTGACACCTGGGTAGGTGGGGTAATGGGCAGGAAGTTAGTTCAAGGGAAGATGGATGTAGGGCTTTCTGGAAGAAGAGGCAGGGTTTGGGGAGTGACTAATAACTAGGAGAGGGAGGAGGTAACTTAGGGTGAAACCACTCATTTTGGGAGAAACAGAGACCAGCCATTAAAAGAACTCATTAATAAAGAAATGCACCACCACATATGAACACAAATCTTCTTTTAATTTTTTGTAAGAATTGAAAGGGATTTTCAATTTCAAAGGGATTGATGTTGTTGAATATACTCGTTATTATCAATAAATATGTTGATTAAACTGTTAACAATATCCCTGTAGCTTTCTGCTGTCAAACTCCAGTCAGATAAAGATTTAATATATGTAAAAACCAAAACCAAACTAAATATTAAGAGTTGGATGTCATCTTGAAATAATTAGTAGTCAACTACGGTTTTTCCATGCATAGGGGCAGAGAGGGTGTTTTGAAGAGCATTAGAAGACATTACGTCTTCCTTCTTCTTCTGTCTAGGCTTACCCTGGAGAAAAACTGTTCTCTTTCCTTGACTAAGAAAAAGGAGTTCTATAAAATCATAAGAGTGTACATTCAAAACATAAATATGATTCCATTGAGACAAGGATTTTTCATGAAGAAATGCAGTCAGAAAAGGACACAGTAGTCAGATTGTGCCTAGCATTTCGCAACTCAGGTAGTACAGACACAACATGGTAAGGAAAAGTGAAATAAAACTCCCTGTTTTTCCTTCAGGGAGGTGAGTACAGTATACAGCTCCTTATCTCCTTCATGGGCACATAAGGTGGTGAGGCCGCAAATTCTATTCCTGTGTGTCTACTGTGTGAAATCTCAGCAGTCTCAGCTTTTTAAGGACCTGTGTATTTCAGAATTAATTGCAAGAACCTGGTCCAGGACTGTTCTTCTGTATGTGTGAGAGTGAGCAAATGCAGCAGGTAGTGGGGCTAACTGCTCCAAAAGGTCTTTCTTTGGAGTTACTCCATAAGCAATCTGACCTAAATTGGTCCTGCCATGGGCAAGAGACTGGACCAGCTGACATCCAGAAATATTTTATAGTATCAGTTCTTGGAAGGGTCTGTGATTCTGCAGGGGCTTTTGGAGGGGCAGAATAATGGGTAAGGGCCCATTCACCACACTGCCAGCATGCAGGTCCATGAGCAGAGAGAACCTCTCAGCAAGAGACCAATACCAAGTCAGCCTTTTATGTGTCCTTCGGAAGACAACATTTGGATCAAGAAACTGTCCTTGTAAAGCCCATCCCACAGCCATAAAGAAATTGATCTTTTCTGGAGAGTATACTTTGCATGTTTGGAATGAGATAAACACAGAAACCAAGCCGGGATTGGGATAGGCTGGACTGTAACAGGCATCAGCAGATGGGAGAAGGGGCACTCACATAAATGCTGCCACAACACTCTTTAGATAAAGATTAAATAATCGCTCAAAACTATTGAACAGTCAGTAGTAAGGTCAAGTGTAGGCAATCATAAAACTAGGACTAATCCAGCTCAAGCATACCAATCACATTTCCTGATTTTCTTTTTATAAAAATACTTAGTATTCTGTTGAATAAAACTGGAAAAATAATAATGTAATAAGCCATGTGCAAATATTCACAGTAAACATACAGTTTTATTTCAGTAAATCAGTAAAAAGTATTTCAAATACTATAAAATGCAACTTAATTAATCACTTCAATAAATGCTTGCTGAGCACTCCAGCTTCCCAGTTAACAGATGTGGATGATTAAAAAAAGGAACAGTAACAGAGAATCTATGCACATTATACTACGCTGTTACAAGTACTGAATGCAAACTAAAGAACTGTGACTGAAGTGGTAAAAGAAGGACAAAGCTAGCAATGGGGAAAAAAAAAGTTGTATTTATTTGACAGGATGAACCCCACAGGCACCTTCAGAGATGAAACCTGGATCACCTCCCATTTGTAAATCTGACTAATTGCCTTCAGAAGGTACCAAATCCAGCCAAGGATGTGGAGAAGATTCTACATTAGACAAGGGTCCAAGTATTTAAACTATTGCAACAGTTGTAGAGTAGGTTTGCAGGCAAACCTATGTTCACTGGAGATAAAATTTTTCAAAATGCAGACACCACACTACGAAGAACATCAGAGGTGACATTATCCCATTTCGCAGTAAGGGGCTGATGCCACCAGGCAGGAGTTAGAGCTCTGAGGGCTCTAGGGTCACCTTAATGGCACAGAGCCCCCAGATGTGGGGCCTCACCCACAGTCCAGGATGGGAGTTTAATCTTGCTACTGGCTGGACATGGGGACATGCAGCTGCAGGAGGTTTGCATCTGACAGGTTTGGACAGCAGGATTTCCCCCAAAGGAAGAGTCAAAAGCTGTCTACCTTTGAGCATGTTACTCAGAAAAAAAAAAAAGGAAAATTGATGTCTGTGTTTGTGGTGGTTTTTTGTTTGGTTGGTTTTTTTCTGGGTTTTTTTTTTGTTTGTTTGTTTGTTTTCTGTATGTTGTTTTTTTTTCTCCCAAGCCAAAGACTGTTGCTCTTGTCTTCTCATTTCTTTGATCAAAGCATCAGCAAAAAGTTAATAAGTTAATGCTTCAAGAAAAAATCATAAATTCTGTTTCTAATTATTCACTTTTTTTTTTTTTTTTTTTTTTTTTTTTTTTTTTTTTTTAAGAAACCTATTCATAGTTAGTGTCTTGAAAAAGGACTAAGCCCTGATGTAGATAATGAAATTCAGATCTCGGGTATAAAAACTTTGGAATAACTGCATCTGACTCTTGCTTTCCTTGTCAAAGGAGCCATTAGACAACATGAAGCTTCTGTTCCATTGAGAAATAGATTTCACTCCTCAAAGGTTCAGTGATTTAGCTATATGAAAACTTGACATAACTTACTGTTACGTTTTAGAAGTTTTGGTCTGCATTTTATTTTATATTCAATCTGTAAATAACTGAAAATTAGAGTAATAATTGGCAGCAGGTTAATGCAAAAAAGAGGGCTTTCAAAAAAGCAAATGCTGTTCTAGTTCCCATGGCACCATTCCCAATATTTGTTTTATACTCCTGAGAGAAAAGAGAAAGCAGAACAAATGTTAAACCTCCCACACAAAATTCTCAAAGTAATATTATAATTCCCCCTAAGGCTCTAGCCTTGCAGTCAAATTGCTTTTTCTGTCACGTTTCCAAATTCTTTTATTGAGAAAGGATAATATTTATAATTAGCCAAAGTTTAGATTTGTGAGTTTCTACTAACATAGTTAAGCTGCAAATTCTCATTGAAATACCTTGTAGAGTCATTAATTTAATTTGCATGGTATGACTACCACAATGAGAAAGTCTCATATATATATATATATATATGCATTTTTTGCCTCATTATCACCTTCATGGGAATATTACTGATTTGTGTCAGCAATCTCAGTAATTATTCATAAAAAAAATCTCAGTATTTATTGCTTCAAGGAATTATTCACTTGTGCACATATTTTGTTCTTCCCTTTTCAATGATGTTGTACAACTTCTGATGTAATGCCTTAGCATTTTTCTTATCTATTTAGCTGACTGTGCCTTCCATAATTCCTTGGGTTCAACAAGAACCTTCCTAGAATGCTCAAGAATTTTTTTCCCCCCAGGATTTCAGTTCAGCCATGTTTATGCCTTTGCGGAGAGGAAATGTTATCAAAGTTTCTTTTATCATATTTTATTTGTAAATACATTTTCAATACTCCATTCCTTGGTATTCACAGAAATTAATTTTTAATTTGGCACGCAAGTGGTGGTACCACGAGTATTTAAACACTGAAATAAGGCCATATAACTTATCTGTTGCATGGCATTGTCAGGAGATACACAGACGTGGCTGAAGAAACAGAAAGGAACAAAAGCAACACAAGTAAGTTAATAGCTGGAAAATTAATAGCTTTTCTGTGCATGCATGACAATTCTGTTGTAATTTAGTTTTACTCCAACAGAAACTCAAGTCTTCCCTGTACTAAGTGCAAGAGAAGCATACAGAGCAGCTCACATGAGATGCTTTGCAGAAGATGTGTTAAATGGATGAAACAGATGCTTAACGAAAATCTGCTGCAAGAAAACTCTTTTAGACGGTCACAGTCTTTGGGCCAATATCCTTTGAAAACCCTAACTTTGGCATTAAATGTTAAGCAGAAAAATAGTCTCCTGTATCCCTGAGAGACTTAGGCAAAGTACTGAAGTACTCCAAATAGGTGCTTTTCAGAACTAGAACCCATCAAAGTTTTTTGGATGTTCCTGTCACCAACCCTTTATTACTTTAAAGCTATTTGCCAAAAGTCTCTAACCCATAGATAATATTTCACCAGATTTGGTTGCCTCTAACAGCTCTCCATAGACACCTCTTTGCAATCTGAGGAAGATGAGTCCACACGCTCTATCTGAACAGAATTCAGATTCTATCTAATCCTTCAGCTGAAGGATAAACCAGTACACATTAGTATCTTTACTAGAGCAGGTTAGTTACAGACTAGAAGAGTTTAAAGGCAAGATATTTAAACACCACCACCCCCCCAACCAAGCTCCCAGCTTTATATGAATAAAATATATTTATGAAAATAGTTGCTAGAACTGGAAACAGTTGCAAAAAGTTAAGCAATAACACATCTTGCTAAACAGCTAAATATTTGAGTTAGTTTCAAAGTCTGTTCTACATTTCATTCAGCTAGAAGAGCTATCAGGATAATCTTACAGCCATGAGATCTGGGGCCTATTTTGTTTGACAAATTTGGTCCCCTAGACACTTTTTTCTTGTGGGAAATATCAGCTGAGATATTGTTCCCTTTTTGGTGCACTTCTGTTTTTGACATATCTCGGCAATTGTGTTTGTGCAGTAAGTATGTTTTAGAAAGAGTTTCATGAAAATGTTTAATAAAGTGATTTAATGGCTTCCCAGTCCTCTAAAGAAAGGCTGTTCTTCCAGGATTAGCCTTTACTCTGGAAAAAACGAAACAAAACAAAACAACAACCCAAGCAAATGAAACAAAAACCAGCAAAAAACTCAGATGTTTCAGAAGCAAAATTTCTTACTGGACAGCTCTAGAAACTGCCAGCACAAGAGGCTGCAATTAACAACCTACTCAGGTGCTTTTCCAGCAAAACTGAGTAATGCCTAAGCACCTTCAAGAGGCCTCCACTTTTGGAAGCCCTGCTGAGAGAGTCCAAGTGCTGTTCAGGCTAAAGAAGCTCTGGATGGACATCCTTTTCTTCCTGGGATTCTCCTTTCCTAGTTACTGTGACTGAGGAGCTGCAGTGGACAAGCGTAGGGAAGCTTCAAACAACCTCTGGCTCGTAAATCCTTTCCGTGGACCCAAGCCTTACTGCAAAATCTTATGAAATCAAAAGAAGAACCTAAGCCTCACAGTGATATTCAGAGTCTTTCAGTCAGACTGGAGAATCACAGAACAGTTTGGGTTGGAAGCAGCCTGCAAAGGTCATCCAGTCCAACTCCCCCAACATGAGCAGTGACAACACTGATTGGCACTTACCACCAATTCCCTATTTTAAAAGAATATCTTAATCTTTGAAGTATGCAGGGAAATTAATAGTTATTGTAGTCAGTAAGCCTTTAATAGTCTGAAAGACACATAAAGGTCAGAGCTCCTGTAATTGGTTAATTTGCATCTATCTATAAGGTCAGTTTTACATGGAAATATAGCAAAATCCTGTCTCTATGTGATGTCAAGATGCTTGAAAAAATTTGGTTCTGCAATTTTGTTGATAGCAGATGATCAAAACCAGACAGTCCTTGTAATAGAGTGGGCATGACTGGTGGTTTGCTTTGGATTGCTCTCAGTCCTCCCCAGGCTGTGGGGCCCAAATCCTGGTTTGACACCAGGACCATGTATTTGCTGGGGTGTTTAAGATGATGCTGAGCTCTGTTAGAATGAGAAAGTGCCAGCCCACAGTCCCTCAAGCAGCACTGGCTGTGATGATCCTAAGCCAGAGTGACCCACAGGAGCATGATTCTCCAGCCCCTTTTGAATGGAAGCACAGCTGTGTAGTTCTAGGATGAGGGCCTTTCCCAGGAGCAGAGTGATTTTTGCTTCATATCTGAATTGCTCAGGAAGCTGAGCACCAGCCTAGTGTTATTCCTAGATTATCAGTTGGAGTAAGGCAACTACCCTGTTTAACAATTAATGATTACTTCAGATGGATTAACTTGATGATCATTCTCTCTAGCTGCAGAAATCCTTCAGGATGTTTCCATGACAGCTCTTTACTTCTTCCCCAGAGATGGAACTCCAGAGCAAACTACCATACAAATATTTCTATGGTTCTAATGGTTACAACTTATTTCTGTGCCATAACAAAAGAAATCTGAGACAAAGAAAAGTTTCTTGAAAAACAGCATCTCCCCTGTCTAGCTTGCTGTGTATTGCGGAGTGCAATACCAAGCCTCTGTTGATTTCGAAAAGTTAGGTTTAAAATCCTCATATTGTTCTCAGTGCCTCTTCTACCTTGGGCTCTCATCCTTTTCTGAATTAAAAGGTGCAACACGGCACTGATAGAGAGCCATGAGAGTAGGATCATTTGAAATTAGTGTTTCTGTAGGTCCAAAACTTCAGAGGGTTATTTAACCTTTAAAATTAACTGTAGAAAAATCACTGACTTTGCATAATTTCCAGTGAATAAATTGGGTAATAAGATCCTTCTGTCTTCAACCTCCTCTACACCAGTTTTTAAAATCATGTCATAGGATCTGGATCAGAAATGAACAATTTTTACTGCTTGGAAAAAATTAGTCATGGAAACATCTCATAAAAGTAAGCCGTGCTCAGCTTATTTGCTCAGTCTATATTTGCTTTTTCCAAGAAAAAGAAAAAATATTTTACTTTTCTATTTCAGGATTACTTAACTCTTCTAAAATCGCATACTTTAATGTGAAAGTCTTTTACGCTGAAAGTCTTTGCATTCAACAGGCTCAATATTTCATCGTCTATGTTTATAGTGTTTATATGCCAGAAATTGTTCTAAACCCACCAGCCAGTGGATGAGACTGTAAAAGTACACCACAAAATTGGTTCTCCTGCAGCATAGAGAACTCACTGCTTTTCATCTTTGGATCAAATTCTGCAAGTTTCCTTTTATCAGGCAAAATATTTAAAATTTCAGAATTTTTCTGTAAGGCCAAGCAGAGAAATTCCATGGTGTTATATTACATTACAGCTGACATTACATCCTGAAGAGGGATTTTCACTGCAACAAAGTCCTGATCATTAGGAATTTTGAAACTTTCAGTCAGCATTCCCACTCTCACATGACTTGCTAAATCTCAAGGATTCAGTTTTGCCATCTAGTGGCTAAAAGCAGAATTAAAAGAAATTTACTAATGACAAATTTGAAAATTATTGTGCTAGAAGATGGCAGTTTTAATTTATGGTTATATTTGAAAAAAATATTCATACCTGGAAAAGAGGACTGTTCCATCCATGTAACCATTACATGAACACTGAAAGAAAACAGGAATAATGTGTGGCCACTAAGACTCTGTGAAAAGAACAGCTGAGGGTTACTGCCTTGGAGTGTGGGATGCAGTTGCATTGACTGAGGGAGGAGGTTACTCAGAGGACTCCTCATATCCAATGTGTATTTTCTTATAGCAATCCTGGAGATTTTAAGACAATCCAAGCAAAACTTTCTTCTGCTGCCCACCTCCCTTCTATTTTAGGGATGTGGATACAGAATAATATTTAACAAGTTATTTCTGAAAGGAGTACAATGAACAGACACTTAGGCTTAACAGAGAGGCTCTTTTTACATACAAATAGATGCCATAATAAAAAATTAATAGAACTTCACAAGTTCCATTCAATTTTTTAACCCACAGTGTGTAGTGTTCATTAATAACTGTAACTCAGGATAAATATATTTCATTTTATGAATGTATAATGTGATATTGATTTAAAAGATATAAATAAAGAAGCAACAAAATGCACTATCACTAAAGTATTTCCACATCAATAGCTAGGAAGCATCTCTGAACTGGATATCAACTTGAATCTCTCAATTTTCTCTTAAAAAACCTATGGTTTGGGTTGGGACCTTAAATATCATCTGGTTCCAACTTCCAGCACTCCCATGGGCAGGGCCCTTCCCACTAGTACAGCTTCTTTAGAGCCCCATCCACCCTGGCCTGAATCCAGTGATCGAGATCCACAGCTTCTCTGGCCAAGTGTGCCAGTGCTTCACTACCGCCACAGAAAAAAATTCCTTTCAAATATCTAATCTAAACCAACTCTCTTTCAGTTTAAAATTGCTCCCCCTTATCCTATCACTACACTCTCCAGTAAAAAAAGTTACTGTCCCCCTTTTCTTAAGAAAACAAAACCAAACCAAATTTGCATTTAAGGACAAAATATTTTAGTTATACTTCATGGAGAAAACATAGTCCACTCTAGTTCACATCATTTCAAAAACATTAAAAAAACCCCAAATTTTACAAAATACAATTACGTGATCTCCTGATTTTAAATTTTTTGATTCTGATGTAATTAAAACCCATAATAATTGATATTAAATTTCAAGATAAAGAAATGTCAGTATGAAAGATCTGGTCTGTCACTGAGCACTTTGAGTTCTTCCTAGTTTCATGCCTGTTATTTCAGATGCATGGATAGAAAGTTAGTGTTTAAGATACAGGGAACAGAAGCCTGCCCACTTTTAGTAATGGCAAAAGATGGAAACTGACTTAAAACAAAAACCTTTTACAATCCTTTTATTGAGATTAGAAATAAGGGTTTCCAAAAAAATGCTGTGAACTTCCTTAATTGTTTATTAATGAATATTTTGAAAAACCAGATGAATCATTCCAGGTTTTTTAAGGTGCTGACATTTTATTTTACAAATGCATAAAAATAGCACAACTCGTATGAAAAATATAACAATACAGTCAACTACAAAACCGTAGAGTATCACACGCAGTCTGCAAGATTCTTTTTTTCTTCAAATTGTTTGTCTACTGCAAGCGAAAGGGCCTGAAGAAAAGTTGTCATTGTAACACTGGGGGACTGAAAATAAGAGGACATTTTGTTACACACACCACAGCGATAGTCAGACATAGTATTTTACAAACAAATCATACTATTTAAAAGAGAAATATTTGAATTTCATGTTACAAAAATTGAAAAATACTATAAATCAAACTGCAAGTTTATTTAAAATCAGCACAGCAAAGTTAAAGTCAGCCTGTGCAAAGTCTTCAGTTAAAATTCTGTATATTTGCTTAGAAAACGGTTTTTAACAAATTATTTTTTATAAAGCGGTAGGGGTTTGGTTTTTATTTTTCAGCAAGGAATTCTAAGAGCATGAATATTAATGTTCATTAATTTAATTAAAAGTAGAATGGTCAGGTCAATCCCATATGTCTTCAATCCCATTCTAAATTATGGACAGCACATAATTGTTTTAGTCTACAAAGCTGCAGAAACAAGTGCAATTTAGATTAAAAGGGAGGTTTGGACCAATCTTTCACTTCAGGCAGTGTTCAGCTGTCTTTCTGCCTGTCTCAACTCCAACCCAAAATACGATGAACAGAATAAACTCACTTGAATATAATAAACTTACTTGAATATAAAGTGCATGTGCTAGGAAAGGAAGCTTTCTCAGGACCCGGCCACCAAGACCTTCACTTTTTCTATGGTAAAACAGAGACAAGTGCTGCTTAAATGCTAAATATCCACCCTTTAAGTAAGGCTTTTCCTTTTCCTGTGTTTCTCCATTAAGTTGCTCTAGAAGAACCTCACATGACAATTCAACAGGTCACTTGCGGCTTTTTTAGCAGGAGCAGGGAGTGAACAGAAAAATTCTGTTTTTATGGGCACTACACAGCATAGTACAGAGCAACAGCACAGGCACAGCTGCCTGCCAATGTTACATCAGGCCCTCCACACTGTTTTGCCAATCTCATGAATTTGGGGGTATGTCTACCACTGCTGTACAGTGTGGTACAGACACAACCATTTTTGGAAGGACTGGGAAAAAAACTGGTTTGAATGCTGGACCTTATGGGTACTGCCTGTCTCCTCCTACCCACCATATACACACAGTTTCCTTCACCTCACCCACTTGGTGTAGGTTTGCATCTTCTCCAAGCACCACTCTGCGTACATAAAATGCAAATCTCCATGCCCAGAAAAACTTACTTTATTTTACTTCACTCCTCACTGGTAAAGACTGCACACTTCAGGAACAGAAAGAAAGAACACTTTCCAGACTTTATGAGTATTATTTTGTTTCATAGGAGCCAGGACTTTGGAAAAAAAGTTGCTTGATATTGTAAATATAATTTTTATTGTTTGAAGAACTGTTATGCTGCAGTGAAAGACCATTTGCTCTACCAGCATATTCAGCAAATCACAACACTGTCCATTTACACTTTATTTCTTTCTCCCTTGTTTCTGTCCACTTATATCTCCACGCTTAATATTGATCTAGCAGATGGCAAGGCATTTCAAGACACTTTCTTAGCAGGACCTAAAGCTCATGCAATTTCTGCTGAAGTGCATTACAGTTCCCAACATCCACTGAAACCTAAGGCTAATCCAGCCAGCAACTTTTCAAGAGAACTTCAAATGGTAGAGCACAAACCAGAAGCAGCACTAGGCCAAGCCTGATCTGTACTACGAAATGTTAGCAAATTGCAATTGCTTCCACTTTTTGTCCCCTGAAGGTTTTCGCACTATCCCAAACAGAAAAAAAAAATTGAGTTGTTTCAGATCGTCAGTTGTTAGGAAATTTGGTTAGTTTTACACATCATTCCATAACTCAGTACATATGTATGAAAAAAATAGAATTTCAGAATCTTACTTTGAGATTTCTTTTAGTACAAGGCTTAACCTTGACACATTATTTTCTACAAAGCCGATCATCTCAAGCTCTCTGAGTGTCAGAAGCTGTTGTCGAGGATATATTATTTGACACTAGAAAAGAGAATTACACACTGTTGTATGAAAAATAAATGCATTCAAAATTTAAATTCTACAGTAAGTGTGGAAATACAGAAAAGGAATGAAACATGTATTTTTGTTACTTAGGAAGTATGATTAAAATTTAAAATTTACTAAAGTATGATATTTTACAGTTTTGCTCTCAAGTATTACCTTCATGAGTTCTTCCAGGCAAGAAAGATATATTCTAAATATTGCTGCAGTAGATGGAGGTCCAATGTATTGCTTAATGTCAGCCCTGTCTACAAAGGCCATGTCAATTTTCTCCGTAATATTTGAAGTAGTCAGGATAACTACATTGGGATACCTTCAAGACAAAACCAGATTTTTAGGTCACATGTAAAAGGTTTATCTCTTTTTATGACTGGCAAGTTGAGACCTTCCTTCCTATGATTCAAATAATTTATGCTGTCACATCATTCTTGTCAATCTGGAATTACATTAAATGATCTAAAGCTCTTGGCCAGGTATCACCAGACTATTTCAATGCATAGTCTCTTTCCTTCAGGTGTTTCTCCAGTGTCCATAGTTCCCCTAATTCTATTCCACAAGTGATATATGTTAACTATCTAGAACCTACTGGCATAGCTTCTGACACACACATAAAAAAAAGATTATGAAAATATTATTTCAATGTTGATGTCTGTTCTCCAAGCAGACATCATGATCTGTCCTTTTTCTCGCCCTGTCTTTAGGGGAAGCAAACTGTCCATAGATTTGATTGTCCACACAGGTACATGCAAAATATTCCACTGGATTACTCCTATTTATTTTCAAAATTAGCATCATTAACAAAGAATAGTTCACTAACTAATCTGGTTTAGTATTCCAAGTAGGAATTGAAATTTAATAGGAATAGGAATACTGAAACTGTCTATTACCTTCTGCTGTTGCAATAATATGCAAACAATACCTTTTAATCTGATCTATTTGTGTCAGTACAGCATTAACCACACGAATAGCATCTGAAGGCTCTGTGCCTGCCTTGAAGGCACTGCGGGCTGCTGTGAGGCTTTCCACCTGCAAAAACCCAAAGCAATCAACCAAAACAACAACAACAAAATCACCAAACACCAAAAAACCCAAAAAGATTGCGCTTTTGAAGTCCTGGCAGCAAACAGGTAACTCATGCAATACATCTTCAGATTCTTGTGCCTACTATCTAAAACTTCTTCAAAATCTTTTGTTAGGTAGGAATTTCCAGGGAAAAAGAAAGGCATGTCAAGGAAGCAAAGTGTAGTGAGAGAAATTCCTGTTTAGGCAGCAGAACGGAGGCTAGTTTTCATTTTAAATTTTGAAGGCGGAGGAATGGGACACACCACCAGAATAATGAATAGGTTGAATTTATAGTGAGCTGCCCCACAGGAACTCCAATAAGACAAGGCTAATAAGGTACATACTTACTAAGTTGCTTTTGTATGCAAGTTTGAAGGAAATCTAACAACAATGAACTGAACCATATTCATGTTTTTTAGAGCTCTACAACAAATGCAAATAATACAAATCTGGGCTAGTTTGAAGTTTAAAACAATATTCCACTTGTAAGCATAACAGCAAGGGAAATTTCACTAAGTTTTCAATCCATTTTCAGATGGAATTTGCCTGCTAATACTATGATCTTTACAAACCTCTCAAATCTGCAGGAGTCAAGACTAAAGTCAGCACAATCATGTAGCTAATGAAATAGCATAAATTTGCTTTTCTTGTTCTTTATGAATGAGCACTACTGCAGCTCCTTTCTATCAATTTCCTTTCTGCCATGTTTTATGTACAACGTTATTGGAATCATACCTCATCAATCAGTACAAATACAAGGGCATCTCTGTCATCAACTAACTCTTGGATCTTCTGGAACATCTTGGTTACAAGCTTGCCACTCTAGAAAGACACCATAATGCATATATTAACTATTTCCTTACCACACAACTTTCTAAGGCTTATCATATTTAAAGGTGTAAATGCCTGGTTTTAAAACAACTTTCCAATAAAACTTCTCTTTAAGCATTCTCAAACACATTAATTATTCTAAGCAATCTCTCGTGTGCATACTTAGGATAAAAGCTCAACAGAATAATTACAGAGTAATTGCTAAAATACGAAGTTTATTTTATTAGGTACATCAATACATACCTCAGAAAACCATTTAGAGAAAAGGCTATGGCTGTTTATCTCAATTAACTGTCCATACCTATACCTAAAGTATGAAGAGAAAAAGAAGTATCAACTCCATTCTAAATAAAAATCAGTGACATCACTAACTTCTGTAAGTCTCATTCCTGACATTCTGACCCTGGAGTTCTGTGAACTAGTACAATAAATTACTTACATTTCAAAATATAATACATGTTTTATCAGTATTATTTTTGTTGCTGGAACTTGTCCTGTTGCTGAAAATGTCACTAGAATTCTCTATATTAAATTGCTATTAGAATGTCTTCTTTAGAACAGGGTAACTCTTACTACGATAATTGCCTCGTTCTTCTCTCTTTCTTTTTTTTTTTTTTGATAAGATTTTCTTCAATATAGCAAGAAGTGACAAAGTATCTCAACCACACATTATACAGCCCTTGATTTTCATATGTTCAGTTTGGGTTAGAGTCAGATCATGCCAATAATTACATATTATTTATGGTACACTTGTATTTTATATAACATTTATTTTTTATATAAATTTGTTAAGTTGCTATGAACTTTTAGGCTGTTTCTTATTACCTGTCTGATATACAAACTGACCTCTGCAGATTGTGGCATTCAGACAATCCAAGTACAAAAGAAATTAGTTTAAAAAATCAAAACCAGGCTCTATCAAAGACGAATATACAAAAATCAAAATACTCCTCGATTCTTTACCCTTTAATATTCATTGATGTATAAAGTGAGTAAAAATTACTGTACTGCCACTGGGATGTCTTTTTACACACCTGGGCACAAATAATTACACCTTTTACAAGGCCTTACAATATCCTAATCAGTGTAGCAATCAATTTTATTGCTAGCCTGGTGCACTACAAAAAAAACCACATTAGCACTAGGTACAAGTTACTTGAAATCAAATATGAAGTATACTTGGGCCAGTGAAAAAGAACAACTAAATATAGCAAGCTAAAGTGAAAATTTTCCAAAAAAAAAATCACCTGTATGACAGTCGAATTGTCAGCTTCTGAGCCAGTGCTTTACAGAGAGAAGTTTTCCCAGTTCCTGGAGGGCCTGGTTTGAAATCAGATCCATGCATTACACAGAGTCTGCATAAGATTGTTAATGACATCTAAGACCTTTTAACTACTCTATTTCATTACAGCACTAATTGTAGAGTAAAAACACAGCAGGTGATTGTGTACACCAGAGTATTTTGAGAAAATTGCTTACTTGACCATAGTCCTAAAGCTAATGTTTGATTTTACATACTTTTCAATTATTACTATAATTAGTGCAACATATTGTATGCAGACATCATAAAGTTAAAACATTCAGCAGCCACAGAAGCTTAGTGTATCACCCCTGCAGGGCTAATGCTCGTCAGCACTCTATAATCAGTGCTATACTTAAACTTGTATCTTCCTGAAACACACTCTGCTAACACGAAAAACAGAAACATATCATGATCAGTTTGATCAGCTGTCCACTTTCCCAGAAATTTCTTCCTTGGGGCAACCCCGATCATGTTGAGGAACTACAGTCTGGGACAAACCTTTTGGATCTGACTTAATATCCCATGGAAGAGCCACAAAGACTTCCTCCAAAGAGGCAAGTACAAGCACAGTTACCAGAGTATGAGTCTGAAATCAAGTCTTTCAAACAAAAACATTCTTCTAAATTGACAGTTATAACTTAAGTACAAACAACAAATACTTCCACTATGACCTTTTATTTTTGAATACTAGTCTTGATGAGAAAATCAATACAAGATGCATTTTACAAGAAAACAGATTCAGCTGATGCTAATCTCATTTGTAGTATAACCTCCACAGTAAGCTAGGACTGACTGAAGATTTCAGCTTCCCTGAAATAACAGTAACTAAACTAGCAAGAGCCGGCAACAGAACACAGTGTCAACAACACAATACAGATTGTTTTCCTAGTTTCCCCAAAGTTTTTAAAAAGCTATAACTAACAAAATATTTAGTACTGTGATAGAAGTTAACCTAACATATACCTCCTAATATCTTCAGTATCTGCATAATTATGTAAAAATGCAACAATATCACTTAAAAATTAAAATTAAGAAACCCAGCTGTCACTGCACTGTAAATTTTAGAAATTAAATTCATGCAAAACACAGTACATGTGAACATTGATTTGACACTGACATTACATTTCATCCAAATTTGTACTATTGAGGTGCTGCTTTTGTACCACCTCATTTCACTACACAGGAATGCAGAACAAGTCTTTCCAAAAGGAAAAGTATAAACAGACAGCAAATGAATCTACTTGGCTTAAAACAGATCATTTTTACCATGCAGCAAAACAACTCTGTTCCATGATATCAGGTTGCTGTCAACATTTTTGTCGGAAAATAATAATGTTGTCGTCACATAATCAAGTAACTAAATGAAGAGGACAAATAGAAAGACACAAATTAGAGACATAACAGCAAATACAACTACAGAGAGAATCAATCTCTAATGATGTTTATTGTGTACTCATAACAACAACAAAAGAAAGAGCTCATGTCTTTTAGTTATAGGCAAATTTATTTCTGCAAAGGATGGGAATTCTTAAATCCTGCTCCAAGAATAAGAATAACATGTACTTGGCACAAAAACAGTTCTGGAACTTTTAAATGAATAAATTAAATGCTTTAAGGAAGAGAAATTAATTTCATTTCTCACTGTCCCATGTACTGTGTGTCTATAAAACACAAGCTACCTAAGACAGGGAGTCAAACACTCCAGCTCTGGGTCCTGTTTAGATGTTGTACAGCTATACATTTGTTCAGTTTGCTGTAGTCAGCCCACCAAACAAAGCACATCCTGTCACATTTATTTCCTTTTTACTGAAGCATTTGTATCAGTTGCTGCAAGGAATTTGTAGATTGATTCATTCTTTCAAATAAGGGAAGTTGTACAGATTTCCTGGAATGCTTGCTTCGAAAAATACTGCAGTTTCATTTTAGGATTATCTAGAATTAGGAAGTAGAGAACTCTTTCAATAAAATGAACTTCAGGTGTGAATCTATAATGACTTTTATCTATAATAACACCTGATACCACATTATCTTCTGTTGCTTTGAAATGTGTTGATGGGACAATACAATGGTGCTCCTGCAATATCTCATGCTCGAGGTGGAGTAATCACACAACAGCAAAAACAACTGAACTTAATCCACATATTTTTCAACATTCTATTGACACTGTGCTATTTTGAAAATTCACAGCAAGCATTTCAGAGCCCGTAAAACCCTGCCATGCTCAGGCATTTCCATGATTTAAAGAATGAAGATTTGTCACAATTTTACAGCAGTAGTTCTAGTTTTAGCCATTAAAAGCAACCATTTCTTTCTACCCATATACACCTACACAACAGTGATCAGCTTGCTGTTATTTAGAACACTAGCAAGTCTAATTAAATAGTCTTGTCATTTCACGGATGACTTTGAAAGTTATTAAATAAATTAGACGAATGTGGATATATTAATTGTTATTTACCTTATAAATTAAGAAGTACAATCACTGGAATGTTTTGCTTTTCTACATTTGGTTATAAAGAATTAAGTGAGAATACCATACCTATGGTATTACAAATAAGCTAATGAATTAATTGTTTGTGTCCAAGAACTTCAGTTAGAAGCTGAATTGAACTATTTGTGGGTTTTACTTGCATCACAATTACTAAATTTCAGATTATGGTATAACCTCTGATGAATGCACAGGATCTTCAAGCTAGAAAATGACCCAACAAAAGTGTTTTGTTTCTTTCCAATGTCTTGCCAGTATTCAAGTGGCAGGTCACTCAGCTCTGGTCAAATCATTGAATATGTATTTGCATGAACAATAACAGTGCTGGTCAACATTACTGCCAAGCCCATTACCTGTTTAGCTGCTGCCAGAAACAAAGTTAAACTCCCATTCCCTTCTACCCAGTCTGCACTCATAACTCCATAGGACGCAGCAAACTTCAAAGAGGCTCAGTGTCAGCTCTTACTTCTCCTCAAGCAATCTTAATTGTTATTCATTTCCAACTTACATTTGATTTTACTTCAGTGTCATAGATAAGACTTTCCCAAAGGCCATGGAATTCAGCTGCAAAAGCAATATATTATATACCTGTTCAGGATAAATCAATCTGGAAACTTGTAACTCATCATTGCAGCACAAAACAGTTTTCAAATTATGCTCAATTAGAAGGAGGAATTAAGAACAGACATATGAAATCAGCTTCTGTGGGGAAAAAAAAAGTTATTTTTCTCAAAATGCAAACACCACTTTCTAACAGACAAATTCAGCAGTTTCCAAGCTTCTGTTTCCTCCAATAATTGTGATGAGAAATTAATGTTAATTTCTTAACATGAAATGAAAAATATCATTCCTTCCATCCTCAGCAGAGGATGAACTTAGATTTCACCAAAGGAGCAATGAAAACTTGTATTAGGAGGAGGGTTCTAAGGCAAATTTTATCATTCAACTTTGCTTTTTTTTTTAGCATGAAGATGTAGAGGACCAAAAAGACCACGTCGCTGAAAAATGCATAAAAAATTAAGTTTTCATTTGAGTATCAATCATTCCTAGCTGTTGGCTTCTAACTTTCAGCAAAGAAAAGCAAAAAAGACTGGACAATTATAACCCACAGAATTGTGGCAATAATGTCAATGTATCAGATTTAATTCTTCCCGAAAACAAATGTAATGGATAGTTAGGCATTTCACAACATGGAAAGAGTAGGAAATGTTCCAAAATTACTGTCTCTCTGAGCTAAAGCTCACATCTGCGCTGCTTCTTCAAGGCAGAGAATCCAACTTGCCGAAGCACAAGACAGTAACAGACAGTTCTGGCTCTATTACAGAGGAAAGCCTTATTTTTCCTCTCCAGAAGACAAGAACTAAATCTGTTTAGTTTGTTTGTCTGTTTCATGTATAAAAGCAGTCCTGTCTTGGGGGCTGGAAGCCAGCAGTGGGCTCTGGAAAATGAATATTTAAAGTGACAAGTTTCTTGTGGGTTTACAAGTTAAATAAAACTTGGAATGCAACCAACAGTGTTAAAATCTTGCATGCTTCTGATTATTACTACATATTTTAGACCACAAGACCAGTTATTTCCACACATCCACAAGTATTACAGAAATAAACAATGTGTTTTGGAATCACCTGCAGCAATTCAGTGAAAACCACAAAGGAAAAGGTCCAAATATATTTGTTCCATAAAGAAAGAAGCCCAAACATATTTGCTCTATAGACAAACAATAAATATAAATAATACCTTTAACAGGTAACTATAAAACTTCTGGCCTTTGCAATATTTTCTTTACTGCTCTAGAGCTTCCAGAAATGTCACATAGGTACCTGCTGGTAGCACCCAGTGGTGAGCTGCAGTGATATCCTCATTCTCTTCTTCCAGGTTTTCAGAGGTTGGTCCTTCTTCATTCAGATGAAAAATATGAATAGAAAGACTGCTTATGCTCAGGTCAATCGGCTAGAATGAACATAAATAAGATTTGTTACGTGTCATATTTCTCATTCAAAGCTAGTTGAACAAAAGAAAGTTACAGATCTCAGCTGGCATTTATCTCTGAAGCCTACTACCTCTGTTTCAGACCTTATTAAGCAGTAAAAAAAATTTAGCCAATTTTTCCTAGTTATACTACTCAGCCTAAGAAGAGATACTACATCATCCTATAGACCTTGTCTTGCTTATGCCCTTAGGGTACCACCAGTCTATCTACAAGTAGTCCAGGGACACATAAACAGAGCTGCACATTCTTGACCGGTAATACCTGTCTGTCCTTCAGTTTCAGCTCCGTATCCACAATCGACACAGACTGCACATTGTTGTTGAGGAAAGTGTCGTCAAACTCTGTCCACTTGTAATCACCAAACACAATGTTGTGTCTGTTCAACAGCTTTAAGACATTCATCCTAATATCTTCTTTCTTGGCCACACTAACAAGAAAGAAACACAGTTACTTTATGTCATTGACATTTATAAGGAAATTTGAATTAGTGTGCATTATGCATTATTTCATATGTGAGGCCTTCATGGAAAACAGTTTCCATCTCACACACACCAAAAATCTCAACCCATCAACCAACCAACAAAATCCTAAAAAAACAACCAGCACAAAAAAAAAAAACCCAAACCCACTCAATCTTCCTCAACATTCTACAGGAAAAAAAGAACCTGTCAGATTCAGTCTGTCTGCAAAAGCAACAAGCTTGATATTGTTTTTAATTTGTACATTAAAAGACATAATCCAAATAATACTATTTGCTCTGTTTGAGGTAATATAGGGGCTACTGAATGAGACAGATAGAAGACTTCAAGAATGGAAAGCAGTTATGAAATCTGTGGTTTAGTAGGAAACCCAGAAAGACTTCGAGTCAAGCTACAGACTAATTTGGTAAACGTAGCTTGGAAGCTCTATTATACTTTCAAGACAGCTGAAACGTCAAGATGGGGACATAAGGAGAATTCCAGAACAGATAAAAACTACAGAAAAAGGAATACCATTTGAAGATTTAACTTAATTTTGCAATTTCAATCACCTATAACCAGTGAAAATTCTCAGTTCTCTGTTAAGCCTGGCAAAAATAGCACAGTGGCTATTTTACACCTTGATTGTCCTAACCTCAGACATGCTCTCCCATATCCTTCAGATCTCCAAAGTGGTAAGAAAAGAACTGGATAAATGGACAAGGAGGGTTGGAGTGTCCACTGCAGAGAGCTGTGATTAGTACAAAGATTGAGCAGAGCTGTCAGTAAAAAAGTGGTGTGGTGCTGTTAGCATTGGGACCAGCACTGTTTTTGCATCCTTGACAATGGGATGAAAAATAACTGCATCAAGTTTATAGATAACACTAAAGCAGGGAAAACTGTCAGTATTCTGTAGGGCCAGGCTGCTGTTCAGAGGGACCTCTGCAGGTTAGCAGTGTGGTTTGACTGGAAGCTTTTGACGTTCAACAAAGGTAAACATGAAGTCTTAGCTCTCCATCTACTGCCCAGATAACAGAACAGAATGGAGGCCAACTGGATGACATGCAGTTTTGCAGAAAAGGGCCCATGGGTACTGGTGGACAAGTTGGCAGTAAGTCAGCAGTGTGCCCTGCTACAAATGAGGGCAACCTTATTTGAGGCTGTGCTACCAAGACTGCAGATGTTAGGCAGAGCAGCTATTTCCATTCGCTGGCTTTGTGATCATATCTGGAGTACTGTGAGCAGTTGTGAGCACCAACACAAAAGAGATGAGGATAAACTGGGCCAAACCCCAAACGTGGCCAACAGCTTATGAGACTGGATGACACAACCCACAAGGTGCAACTGAGAGAAGCATATTTGTTCAAACTTAAGAAGAGACACAGGTGAGGAAACTCCTGGGAGTGCACGGAGAAGGCAAAGCTGGGTCCTGCAGGCTCTTGGAGGTGCGTAGAACAAGACTGAGAGGAAACAGGCACAAGTGGCAGCAAGTAAAGCTCTGATCAGAGACCTGCTCGACTTCTGGTGAACTTCCACATGGATCTGAGCGCTGTCACACACGTTTGGGAGCGCTTGCTTCAAATCTCCAGCGGCCTCATCCATCTTTCTTGCTCCTAGGGGAAAAGCGATACCAAAGAGAAGCGACTTTCAGCGACTGCTACACGCCCACGACACAGATGGCCCTTTCCCGGCGCCCCGTCCAGGTGCACACCGCCCACCCCAAAGACCGGGTACGGGATCGGGACCAGGATCGGCATCGGCACTTCTCTCCCTCAGGAGATGGCGACGACAGCCTTGGGACACGCCGAGAACGAAGTCGCGCGTACGGACGGGCGCGGCACGCTGCTCCCGCCTCAGCCGTGGGAACAGGGAATCACCTCAAGCAGGCACGGCCTCGGGAGCCACGCGCCGGAGCGACGGGAATTGCGAGAGCAGGCGAGCCTGAGGCACCGGACACCCACCACGGCAGCCGCTGTTTGTAAAGGGCGCGCTGGGCGAGGCAGGGCCGGCCCCTCACCCGGATCTTCCTCCGCGGCGGGCGGGAGGGTCCGCCCTCCCCAGCGCTTCCGGCGGGGCCGGCTGCGGCTCCGCCATGGGGAAGAAGCACAAGAAGCACAAAGCCGAGAAGGCAGAATGGCGCTCAACCTCCGCTACCGCCTATAGCGGTAAGGGCCGAGAGGGCCTTTTTGTATCCGGGACGCGCCCGCCCCTTCCCCCGGCGCGGCTGTTGGCGGGGCCCGGCGTCCCTGCGCGGGCTGGGGTGCCTGGGCAGAGCCCCTGCTCCGAGTGCCGGAGTTGCCGGCGGCGGGGGCGGCCCGACGAACGCGGGGTGGGCGGTGGGGTGTTAGCGCAAGCGTCTTGGTGCTTCTGACGGCTGCTCCTGAGAGGATCCGGTCGCTGCGGTGCTTGAGGGATGCTGGATTTCACCTTGCTCTGCAAGGACGTTGCGACGTTTTCGGGGGAGGCCGAAGAGTCGGTTTCTTATATCTTGCGGGTTTGTGGAACATCGTAACGTCAGACACACCGAGCGACTGTTTGTTAGCTTAGATTTGTTAGTCTTAGCTATTGTTTTTCTTTCCAAATGTATTGTGTATAATTTTGACTTGCAGCGAATTCCTATAAACAGTAGTTCTAGAGCAAGCGTTGGAGCTGGGGGTGTTTAGCCTGGAGAAAAGGAGGCTCAGGGGAGACTTTATCACTCTGCAGCGGCCTGAAAGGAGGCTGTAGCCAGGTTGGGGTCGGTCTCTTCTCCATGGCAACCAGTGACAGGACGAGAGGACATGTCCTCTAGCTGCACTAGAGGAACTTCAGGTTGGACATTGGGAAAGAATTTCTTTGCAAAAAGGATGATTATGTATTAGAATGAGCTGCCCGGGGAGGTGGTGGATTTACTGTCCCTAGAGGTGCTTAGGGAAAGACTGAATGTGGCACTTAGTGCCGTGGTCTAGTTGACATGGTAGTGTTTGGTCATAGATTGGACTCAATCTCAGCAGTCTTTTCTGGCCTAATTGACACTGATTCTGTAATTGCTGTGTGATATTAGCTCCCGGTGCATTTATTTGTTGTTTTGCTTTTTTTTTTTTTTAGATTATGTGGACAAGCCTTTGGAAAAACCTTTAAAGCTGGTTCTTAAAGTTGGAGGCAGTGAAGTCACTGAACTTGCTGGATCAGGGCATGATTCTAGTTACTATGATGATAGATCAGATCATGAGCGAGAACGACATAAAGAAAAGAAGAAAAAAAAGAAGAAAAAGTCAGAGAAGGAAAAAGAAAAGCATCTAGATGATGAGGAAAGAAGAAAGAGAAAGGTAAGCTGCAATTTTTAGCATTCAGACACACCAGCCTTCATGCTTGCTTATCAGGTCTAAAATCTGGTGCAGAACTTCCTTTGTTCAAATCGCTGTTGCAAGAAGCTTATTGTCTGGAGATAGCAATTCAGAAATGTAGAGAGCCCTTGTGTGTCAGTATACTTCTGCCATTTAAAGGAAATACCTTTTCTCATGGTTCTATGAACAATGTAAAATCTTCCTTATGACTTTATTTTCCATATTTATTTGCCTTGAATACATGCTTCTGTATTTCAGCCAGGTCACAAACATGTTTTGCTATCTTTTTAGGGAGGGTATTTTCAGCTTTAAAATAAATCTAGGCTGCATTTGTATTTTGAAGTGTGCCAAGATACTGGGCATTGAAATTGATCCTGTTGAGTATTGTGGTACATTACTTGGTTGACTCTTGGAATAACCTGTGTGCTTAGGCTTTGTGGCTTTGTTAGTAGCAAGTAGTGTGGTCACCTTAGTTGTCTGTGTTGAACATTGAGGAGAAAATCAGCAGTAAGGCATTGACAGCACCTTTACTTGTACAATTTAATTTTAATAGTATTTCTTTTGTGTAGTAATGGTTCTCTGACCTTTCTGCTTTTTTAATTCTTTCCTGTCACATAGTTTTATTATTCTTGTGTGACAGATTTTTCGGTGCTACTTTGTGTGTGTTTGTGGTTAACATCTATCAATTCCAAGTAATAGAAGTCTAACAAAAAAATCAGCGGGAAGTGACAGATCTCATAGAATGGTTCAGAAGCTCTTGCAGCACAGATAGTGCACGATTTTCTTAGTACAAATGTTACAGGCTGGGACTTGAAATGTAGCAAAACTTCGTCCTTCATACAAGATTTTGCAGTATCAATTGCCTTTACTGAGTTGTGGAGTGGGGGGTTGTTTGGATTTTTTTTCTGAGAACTTCATTATTAATATTTTCAAATTAAGCTAATAGATAGCTAAGTAACAAAACCATAGTCTAAGGAAGGTTAGTGAAAGTGTGCTTTTCTGTGCAAATGTAAATAATGATTGTGAGATTTTGGGAACGACTTAGGCATGCGTTTGGTTTAAAACTCAGGAAGAGATCATTAATTACCACCACTGTTTCTTATGGTTCTTTCATTGGCTGACTTGTCACATATTTTACTCATTTCTGTTTAATGTGACAAACAACAAAAATACACTGATGAGAGCAGAGCCACAGATTGATTTTTACTCAATAGTCAATTAACTTTCTGTTCTAGCTTATTATCATGTGGTTTTACAGATAAATAGCTCCAGAATTTGTCCTTTCAATAAACATGCAGGAATGATACTGTATTAAATACAAGGTGGCAAAAGATTAACAGTACAGTTTTAATTGGAGAAGAAAATTGCAAAAGTAATAGTAAAAATGTATGTAGTATTGTTTAAACCATATTATGACTTGGATATTCAATGAGTATTCCAAATTAAAAACATACTGTTTCTTACCTTTTAATCTGGGGGATTGCACATTCCAAATACATCCCTCTAAAATACGTCTTCTCTGCTGTCCTAGGAAGAGAAAAAGAGGAAAAGGGAGAAGGAACAGTGTGACACTGAAGGAGAAACTGATGACTTTGATCCTGGAAAAAAGGTGGAGGTTGAACCTCCTCCAGATCGTCCTGTCAGAGCTTGCAGAACTCAGCCAGGTGAGCAGCATGAAAGATTAAATTATTTTGGTTCTTTTTAAAAGCACACAAAACAAAGTTTTTGTCAAAGGTACCCAAGTGTAAAATTTTAATGAAGATTTACTGAACTGTAAGGACTTTACTTTTCCAACATTCAGAACTTACTGCTAGCTGAAAAGTCAATATTCCTCTTGGTGCTTCCATGTTTTAGTAGGTCTGCTTTCAGGTGACTGATGTTGCCAAGAACATCTGTCTCCAGCTTCTGTTTGTAGGCAGAATAAACCTTATTATAAAAGTATTATTGCATGTAGTGCTCCCCTAATTCCTTCTCCTTAGCAATTACACAACAGTGATCAGAAGGTCTGTAATTAAATTTCACTTAGTTCAAGGGGAAGAGTCTCCCTTGTGGAGACTTCTTAGGTATTGTTATGGTGTTTTTTTGTTTTCTTACCTATGTGGAGTTTTAGTATCTCTGTTGTCATGGAAAGGAAGTTAAAGTGATAGTGTGTCTCTAAAGACTGTAGACACCAAACACCACACATGGTTTTCATTTACAAATCTTCTTTAATTCTTATCACCAGCCATAATATTTGCCAGTTGTGTGTGGCAGCTTCTGCATGTTTAATCTTTTCAGATTTTGCCATGCTTTTACCACCTGTAGGCATTGCTTGGTAATTAAAACTCAGCATTACTCAGTGGAAACCTTTACTTCAGAGAACTTTCAATTACATCTCAGTTACACAGAAACCTGAAAACAGAACCTAGTAGCAAAAAATCGTGTTTTTAGGAATATTGTGGGTTTTTGTCTTTGGAGTACTGCCCTTTGACTGGTCAAGTAATCCCAAAGCATTTTATAATTGTAACCACACATTAAATTGAGGAATAGTGACCATTAGCTGTCAAGGTAATTGGAATTTTCAGGCCAGAGTTTTATGTCTCTGGGTAGTCAAGAGCCTTAAAAACTGACACTATAAAAACTATTCCTGTTGTTATTCTCTTTTCATCTGGTTTTAAAATGGTATTGGAAAGCATATAAATTACCTGACTTGTTCTGTTTAAGAAAGGAAATGTCTTTTCAATTCTTGACGCTTCTTTAATGTTTCACACTTTACTAAAGCAGTCTCTCTGAAGTAACAGGTGATTAACATGTAGTGTTTCCTGTGTAATCTGTACAGGAAGTGAAATTGTAATTGTTTCCTATGTTGCCATAGGAAAGTCTGCATCTTTTTGTCACTCTGTGATTGAAAGGTTTAGAGAATTGCATGGAGTTTATGGTGAAGAAACCATTAAAATTGCACAGCGAACACGTTGTAAGAATGTGGATTTCCCAACTGCAGTATTTGAGCAACCAAGTTTCATTTTTTCTGCAAAAATATATAACATAATTATTTTAATCTTATTAATACATATTCTTAATGCTACTAAACTTAGCACTACATCTGACTTAATGGGTACTAGGCTTTAATGTGATTAAAAAAGAAGCTCAGAAAATAAAAGAAGAAATAGATGCTGTGTGCTTAGAAATCTGATGTGCTTCTGCTTTGAAATCCATGTCACATTCAACTTCGGATCAGTACAATCTGTACTTGTAGTAAGATTTTTCTCTCTGGTATTTATATTTTTAAATAAACAAATATATGCATATGCTGTTTCATTGCATTTATCTGTGTTTTCATCTCAAAATGCAGCTGAAAACGAGAGCACACCAATCCAGCAATTACTGGAACACTTCCTTCGCCAACTTCAAAGGTAGTAAATGTTATTGTGTCTATAGCTGTGTAGCTATATAGTTGGCTGTGTCTTCTACATATTTGTATGTGTGACTTGGCAACTTCTTGTCCTGGTTTTCTGTTTGAAACTGGTGGCTAGAGACTCGCTGTAATATATTTAACTTTGCAACCATGTCAGACCTAGTAGTTTTTAAAGACAAGTTGAGGGAAATTATCACCAACTTTGCAATTCTAGCACTGGGCAGGGAAATAAGTGTTTTGGGCAGAGGATACATTGCCATTATAAATTTATTAAATATAAATGACTTAGTTGAGGAATTGAAAGCCAGTTTTAACTCTACAATATTTTAAAATGGAACTGTTTAGTTAAATTTTGTTTTATTCAGTGTCCACTGTCAGACGCAAAGCAAATTTAGACCTAGTTACTTGTTAATCTTCTGAATTTGGAGAGGATTTTTATTTTATTGTTTTCTTAAACCTGCACCTCATGTTTTTAAAAAAATTCCTTTTTTATTCAATAGCAATAACCTGAATTTGGAACTAATTCTAAAAAATTAGACGTATTATTTTTAGAGGACCTTATGAACAAGAAGAATTGAGGTTTTTTTGTCATTGAAGTCAAAAGACCAAGTTGGAGTGTAGAGACATAGAAAACATACAAGAATTAATAAAGAAACACAAGAACTAGCTTGAATTGATAATTTGATCATTGAATTGATTTGAAAGACATTTTTGTTGAAAATTTTCAAGAATTTTTTTTTGAAAAGAGTCTACATATGTGAAATCAAGATGCTCTCCTTTATCAGGAAAAATTTCAAACATGGATCTGTTTTATGAGAATGTTTTTAGTGTTTTTTGGTTTTAAGTAGTACTATTGTGTCATTATTGTGATATAAAAGCGAGGATCATTTTGTTTGCTGCTGTAAATCTAAATGTATTTTTTTATTTTTAGGAAAGATCCTCATGGGTTTTTTGCTTTTCCAGTCACGGATGCTATTGCTCCTGGATATTCCATGATAATAAAACACCCTATGGATTTTGGTACAATGAAAGAAAAAATTGCAGCAAATGAATACAAATCAGTCACTGAATTCAAGGTGAATTAATAACGATTTAGATATTTCACAACTCGTAAGAAACTGAAGATTCTTTTGAACTGTAATAGCCTTTCGTACATTAATTAATGCTCTTTTTTTCAGAACTGAGCACTTTTGTATATTCAGTGTGTTATGAATAATCTGTCAGCTTCTACTCTATAAATTACTGTGAAAACCAAGAATGTCTTCTGAAGTTCTGCGGAATTTATGCTGCTGAACTTCAACAGGAATAAGATTATCACAAAGACTTAAGCCATTGAGCTCTTTTTTTTGTCCTTTTTTTATCTAGACCTTGTTAGATTTGTTTAAGTGTAATTTGGGCCCATCTGCAAGACACCTGTGGATATACTGAAGCATCTTGTATATGAGTCAATAACAACTACATATTTTTTATCTTTAATTATCCTGATTTTCATACAACTTCGTTTGAAATTGTCTTCTGGCAGAAACTTACTTGGCAAGTTTATTTGCAAATTAACTTAGTTATTAAGTGTATTGTTATTGCTGTAATAATTTATTAGATGCATCATGGTTTTACAGACTGTGCAGTAAGAAATGTTTTCATGGTATCACTAGCTCTGGAAGGAGAGGTATTTCTCTTAACTGATTCATGAAGGTCATGAATTCTTAGCAGCCTTTGGAATTGCTTTTTTGTAGACTAATGCTGATTGAATGGTAGCCTTGGCAAGAGAGCATTGGCTTGTTTCTCAGGGTTAATCTCTTTTTTTTGAAATGTCCAGCAAAGTGAACAAATGCTGATGTACATCTCTTACAGATGCTTTGACAAAGATTATTACTCCATTTCATTAAATATGCTATACACATTTATAGGAAATAGTGAAAAAGGATTCATGATAGCATTGCCATCAGAAATGGCTTCAGGTCTCTAAATTCTGTCTTGGTGGATTGTCTTTGTCTTATTCAGCAGCTTAAAAGGGAAGTTTGGGTGGGAGCTCTGTGACTGTAAATTTACAGGCAAGGTTGCAGTACTGAAACTGGTGGGATAGAAACCTAAAAAAAATAAAATAGCAGTATTTTTTAGGCTGACAAGTTATTTTTTTCTCAAGGACTTGGATTCTGCTGGTAGTCAGAGGAGTGATAGAACTTTCCTAAAAGTCTGCCCATGTTAGAGTGAAAAAGGAATTGGACTCCCTTTCTAGAAACATGAGGGTACCTAATTACACAGAACTTCAAAGCTGTAAACTTAATACAGAAATGAGGTTTGCAGGTTTTAAACCTCTGAAACTAGGTCTGCTCAAAAGATTAATTGTCTAATATAACTAGCTGAAGCTAGTCACAAGGCAGCAAATAATCTCTCTAGAGTCTGGAAGAACTGCATTTAGAAGAGGGGCAATTGCTGCAGAAAACTCATTTGTTTTGCTTCAGAAAAAAAGGATTTACTTCAAAGTTGGGCAAGCAAAAGAATGGCTTTTTCTGCAGCACTTCAAAGGCCATCACTAGAAGTCTAGCTTACTTACACTTCCTTGTCTGCTTCTTGGCCCACAGTTTGCTCCTCCATGTCACCTTGTCAATTTCTGTCTTTATGATGGTCTTAGTAACTAGAGGCAGAGAGCTTAAATGCTGTAAAAAGTTACCTTGGTGGATCTGTCCAATGTTTGGTCCATTTGGTTAAGGAGAAGATGTATGCTTGGCATTCAGGAAAGAGTGTTTTTTAAATAAACATAAAAAAAAAAAGTCAGTTCTAAAGGAAACTGAGCATCCTGAAGAGGTAGAAGAGGCTCAAACTTTGCGATTCCGCTTTTGGCTTGTATTCATGAGCTTGCTGCTAGAATGTTACTGTGTTCTTCAATGAGTTGCCAAGATGGAGTAGTATCTTCTAGTCATTTAACAAAGGACTTGAAATGTTTACAGTTCTTTTGTTTTGTATTTTACAGGCAGATTTTAAACTGATGTGTGATAATGCAATGACTTACAACAGACCAGATACTGTTTACTACAAGCTAGCCAAGAAGATACTGCACACAGGCTTTAAGATGATGAGCAAAGTAAGAGACCTATTAAAAACAAAAAGCAAAAACTTTGAGGGTTTTTATGTTACCATACTTAAAAGGAACAAAGTAACAATGGTAAAGGCTATTTCATCCCTCTGTGATCAATTATAGCAGTGCCAGTTAGTGCTGCTGTATTTCAGGGGTTGATGGCATTCTTGTTATAACCCAGTAATTTTTACTTACTTCTCAACCTTATCTGCACCACTGAAGTTTGTAAGAGTTTCTTTTGCTGGAAGCAATTATGATCCACGTATATTGAACTCTAGTGTAAAATCATACTTCTGGCTGAAACTTTGTAAGCAAGATCTCATTTAAGTTTTATTTCTGCAAGAAAGCACTACTTTTTTCAAAGTGTTGGGTATAAGAGAGTTTTAAGAGGTGTTGCAAATACTTTTTAATACGGTTGCTGGCTTGTCAGATTAAGTTTTTGTGTGAGCTGCTCTGTGTGTGTGTGTGTGTGTGTGTGCACGCGTTACAGTGGTGGTAAGTTTTGTGTAAAATAGTTGGTTTTGCATATGCAGTTTGTTTGTTTGTTTGTTTCTCTCTTGATAGTTGGGCTGCAGAAATTCTGATGCCATGCTACCATGACCAAATCATGTTGCATCGCCATTGGAAACAAGACATTAAGAACAAAATAAGGCCATGGCCATTCCCATCCCATCCCATTATCATAGCACCTTGGCTATGAGGGAAAGGTTAAGTCCCTGCTGCTCTGTCCTTTCTGATTCTAGGAACGGCTGTTAGCTTTGAAGCGCAGCATGTCGTTTATGCAGGACATGGATTTTTCTCAGCAGGCAGCTCTTTTGGGCGATGAAGACACACCAGTTGAAGAACCTGTTCCTGAAGTTGTTCCTGTACAAGCAGAGACTACTAAGAAATCCAAAAAGCAAAATAAAGAAGTTATTAGGTAAAAGCTTTAATGGGCCCGCTTACTGGCTTGTTGCAGCTTTTGTAGTATTACACAGCAGCAAAGAATTGAGGAAAACACTCAGCATTTTTCCTTAGAGGTCCATAAGATAAATGGGCAATTTTATATTTATGTATAGAACTTGTCTAATAACCCAGTGATTCCTAACCTGAAGCAAACAATGCAAAAAGTTACTGCATATTCTTTCAAACACTTAAAATTAATATCTATAGAGATATTTTCATTCTTCTTTATATCTGTATTAAATAATGAATGGATTCTTCTCATGAAGATTTAAAATGATATTTTATTTTGGATATAGCTACAATTACCTTTTGCATTTTGTCCCTTTTTTTCCTTTCCTGAAGTAGTCTCATCAAAATGTAAGAGGTTCTTTCCAGGAGGGCAAAGTGGCCCCAGATCAGTGAGTGATTTTATTTAACTTTAACCTTGTCTGGCAGGTTATGAAGGTATGGGACATTATTTCTGGAGCAGATGATACATTCTCCCCAGTGAAATCATATTGAGCTCCTTGGTAAAATACATTGCTAGTGCAATAGTAATCCTCCAGCTAATAGGTACCCCCATGTCACAAATTCGTATTTTTATAGCTAAAGTCTAGTGTTAGTAAAAGTTTTTTTAAAATCTGAATTTAGTTGATTTATTTTATGAGATTTTAGCAGGAACCATGATATACAACCAACTTACGTTACTCAGTGTGCTTGCATAGACATCCAAAGATAGACCATGAATTTAAATTGTAGTGCATTCTATCAACTGGAATTTTATGGAAAAAATACTGCAACGGAGCATCACTAATTATGTCATAAATAAACTGGTTGTGTAGATGCATTCTGCAGGTTTCTTTGTAAATCTTGAAAGTATAAAAAATGAAATATACCTTGTTTCATATTTCTTCAAAGTGAACTTTCGAGTTCTCATCAGCCATTTTTCATTTTTTATACTTTCAGCATTTTTGTAATCCTTAATCCTGATGGAAGAAGTCGTATTCTAATTTAGGGTTTTTTTTTTTGAAACAGAAGCCTGCAACATGTATCTTCAAAAATAATTTTAAGCAGTAATTATCTATGGTGGAAGCTATTCTAATGATAACATACAGAAACTAATCTGTTACTATATCATAGAGAATTAAGAAAGTGTAATTTGTCCTTTGTTTAATGGACTGTGGATCGAAATCGTGATTTCTGACGTGAAAGCACATTTTTGTAAACAAATCTTGAGGGGGAGGTGCTTTGGGTTTTGATTGTTAGTGGTTTTTTATAAGACACAATAATTTGGTTTGTGTGGTGTCTGGCATTAATTCTTGCATAAACTCTGCCACAGGAATAACTTTGTTCTTTGTCACAGTGCAAGAAATTGAGACTGCCAAACCACACAGTGTGGCTTTGTCTTTAATATCTACCTTAACATACAGTTCAGATAGTTAAAAATTATGACCTTTAATTTTATCCTGGTACCACTTTCTCAGCAATCAGTTGTAGTATGAATCTACTTTCCTGTTCTTTGCAATATTTATATAATTTCAGTAGTTGGAATTAATTTGGTTCTTTTCTAATTAACATGAACTTTTAAATGCTTGTATTTTTGCGGCTGTAGTATGACACTGTATTTTTTGATGAACAATAAGAGCCTTAGAGGGGAAAACCAAACCTAATAGCAGATATTTTTCATGGTTACAAACAGAGAAGGAGCTTAAATCAATGCTCGCAAAGTGTTAAAGCAGCTTAGCCCTCTATATAGAGAAAAAAGTGACATGATCACTTGAACATCCTAATGTTTAATTAGTTTTTGAATGTTGCAATCTTCTGAGCATTCTCTCAAAATTTTTGTCCTTTAAGTATTCTGTAATGTGCAATAGAAAGTGCCAGTTGTTGAGGAGTTTCCTGCTGTGTACACTCTTTCCTAAAGTTTCAATGAAACAAAATAGTATAACACATTTGTTTTGTAATAGTATCATCCTGTGATCTTTTTATTGTCTTTAATAGCAAAACTTACTTTTGTATCGGATCTGAATCTCTATACAGAGAGAAATTCTTAGCTAAGCAAATGGAAGAAGATAACCCAGGAGAGAGAAATGGATTTGGTGTGAGGAGATGCTCTACCCAGTACCTAAGGTGTTTGGCCCTGGTGTCTAATGTCCATATAATGCCCTGAAATACTTTGATGTACAACATTTATTTTATATATAAAATACAACGAAGACTGCCATATTCTATGATATCTTCACACTTCTCTTTATGATACTACCTTTTTCTGATTTTATGTTATAGCTGTGTCCTGTTCCATTCTTGGGTATGCTGATTTGCTACGATTTTATTGGTTTGGAGCTTTAATGAAAAGGGATCTACTGAAAGATAAATGTTCAATTCTGTAATTTCAATTACAAGCAGTCGTGTGATTGATACAGATTAGGAATGCTAATTGCCAATACTAGAAAACATAGGAATTAAAGGACTCCCTGTTAGACTTGGAGTTGTGTCCTACTTCTGCAAGCAGCTATATGACATAATTATTATAAATGCAGCCTGTTGGGTTTTTTCTCTGATAAGCAACAGTTTCTATCCCTCATTACATAATTTATTTTCTGCATCTTCCTGTTTGGAATTTTTGAAAATAGCGTATTTGTGCATGTGGGAGACTAAGGAGGCATACAGCATTCACCTTGTATTTATGCCAGTTTTACTCCCAATTTCTGTTATGTACTTCATTTTATACTTCATTTTCATCAAGGTACAGAAACAATTATATTTTTGAAATTAAGTAGTTTGGTAGTTCACAGCTTCTGCTGCAAAACTTTATAATATGATTATAATTCCACTTAAAAGCTGAAGTATACTGACACTGGGAGAATAGTGGGACTGATTGTTCTATTAAGAAAAGCCAGAATTCAGCCCTTTGTTTTGTTTTAGCTTTTAATTTCTACAGCTCCTCTTCTTCTCTCTTTTAGCTGCATTTTTGAACCCGAGGGGAATGCGTGCAGCCTGACTGACAGCACTGCTGAAGAACATGTCCTGGCACTAGTGGAACATGCAGCAGATGAAGCTCGGGATAGGATTAATCGATATCTACCCAATAGCAAGGTCTACTGCACATGGCAGTTTACAGTTCCAGTTTGTGCCTGACTATCAAATGCTTTGTTTCGTGTTAGGAAGCAGGCTTTACTGTTAGGCTTTCTGAGACTGGAGCATCTGGGATTATATGTTCTGTGTGGAATAACAGTACTGCTGTTGTCTATCATTTAGTTTCCACTGAAAGCCTATGTAGGGGGTCCTAAATGGATCTCAGATTCTATTGTGTGTTGAACATCTTTGGAAATTCACTTGCAGGAAAGTGAAATGTTGCTTAATCTTGAGTTGCAGCCCTTAGCATTGAAAGTGACTAAAATCACATCACACTTCTCTTATTGTTGCAGCCTCAGAAAAAGTGAGCTATGACATAGGTTGAAGGAATCCCTATAAGGATTCCCCCCCTCTCCCTGCAGGAATGAACATATTTTTAGTGTTAAATTACTGTTATTAATGAGTCTGTAAACTCTTGTAGTTTTGTATTTACAAGTAGTAGCTGTCAGCTGTAGCATGAGTACCAAATACAAAGATCTTTTATTAACTAGATTTAGATAGCAAGTTTGACAGTCCTGAATGTGGATCTGATGTTGTTATGTGTATTTGAGTTTTGTGCTCTTCCAAGGGTTAGAAGGACAAGCTTCATGGTGCTGTTGGTGCAGTTTTCTCTGAAGGATTAATTTTTCTGGCTGTGGGTTTTTTAGCTCTGTGATGATGGGTTCCTTCATTTCCTTATGCTAGGATTGGAGTGAATGCTCCAGGCATTCACTACAGATCTGTACTGAGATGCTCTTGCCCTTGAATTATTCCCACCTTTGCTCCCATTTCCCATCTGTCACTCTAGTGGCCACTGCAGTCGAGAAAAGAATCACGATGTGTCCACATCCTGCATTTTCCACCTCTTTAAAAAGTATTGCAGAAGAAACTTTACTTTGAAGCAAAAGTGGTGTTGTGTCTTCAAACTAAAATGTCCACTTCTTGGGCAGTGGCCCTGATTATGCAGTCAATTTAGGCTCAACTGCATTATGAAGTAAAACTGCAAAGAGTAGTGAGTGAAGGCTTAGCTTCAATATATTTGTTTCTTTGGATAATTAGAAGACTTGCTAGGATAGAAGGGTGTTTGAAACCTCCACAGTAAGAGTGGCTTTTTAAATCTCTTCGAAGCAATAACAGTCTTTCATGCTGATGCAGTCAAACTTCAAGGAAGTTTCTCAAGGTGTTCAGCTCTTAATTGCTAAGGCTGTTAAATCAGCTCAACAGCCCCACTGCATGTCCCATTGAACCTACCTAGGTAACACTGGTATGTTCTTGGAATTCAACCATTGCTAAGTTTTGCTATCATTTGAAGATATTGTTCTTGTTCATTCTCTTTCCAGCATCTCTTACCTCTGTTTTTATTGTATGCTAATATTAGCTTTGGCCTCCTGTACGGAGAGAGTTTTAAACTTTTTCGGATGGAAGGGGATAAAAGACAAAATAGGAGACATTTATTGTTGATCTCCTTGGAAGTATTTACTAGTATTTTTGTAGGGAGAGAACAGTTTTCATTTTCTCTTAATATTGACAGGATACAGTATTTTTTTTTTCTCAGTTCATTTGTAGTTGGTTTCTCGCATCAGCTTTGCTTGTTGCATCAGATCTGGCTCTGACTTTACAGACCCTGGTGTGCTCTGTTGTCTTTCATATCTGTCTTTAACATTGTGCTTGTCTACTTCAATAGGTCTGTCATAGCACTTCTTCCTCTAGAAGAATTTGGTAGTGTGTTCATAAAAGTACTTCTAATTAGAGGAAGTTGTGAGTGAGGCACGAAAACAAGCATTCAATCTGCATTTGAAAATAAGCAGTGACTTTGTGGATAGGAGTTACAGATCTGCTTCTAAAGAGAATGTGTATTCTAGACTAGCAGTCAGAAAGGCTGTCTCTGTGCTAATGATAATGGAATTGTGTTTGTCTTGGGTGAAAACTTTAGATCTGATTCAGAAAGATGAATAAGGCATTGTATATATGATGTATGAACTTTTCCTCCTAAGTCTTCTATTCTGAAACACTTGCTAAGTGGTGTTAAATAGTTGTGACTCAAGGTTCTCTGTATGAAAAAGGGAATACCAAAGTGCAGTATCTCAATACAGCTAAAAATGCCTTTTATAGTTTCGTCTGTAAATGGGCAATTCTTTCCTTGAGTGTGAGCAGTTTTGAATGATTCCTCATGTATCTTTCTGATTTTATTCACAGATTGGTTATCTGAAAAAAAATGGAGATGGAACTTTATTATTTAGTGTAGTAAATTCATCTGATCCAGAAGCTGAAGGTAAAAGCCATTCTCTTTCAAGCAATCATTTCCAGTCTTGAATGTTCTAACAGGCTTTAGAGTCTTAAATGTAGATACAGATCCTGTGTAGTATAGGGGTTTTTAAATTGTTGTTAAAAAAAATATTACTATTTTCATTAATTATTTCCCAAATATCCCAAAGGTGTTTCTGTTTGTCTTTCATATTTTCACTCTTCAGATGCTTTGTGTAAAACAAATGATGCTAACAGTGAGAAGATAAAATAATATCTCCTTATATGCACTTGTACATTGCTACAACTTTATCAAGAGCTTGGAAGATGAGCTTTTACTGCAAGTTCACTGTAGTGTTAGTATCTAATGACAAAAGGTGAATGAAAATACTGCAATCCTATGTAAATGTGCAATGCACAGATGCAAATTGAGAATAATCTTTTACCTCTTTATTACCTAATTTAAGTCATTAGCTAAATTTCAGTTTTAAGTTTATGAGGTTTTGAGTAATTCCTTTTTCTTTAGTTCCTTGATCTTTTCTCTTGTTTTTTGTTGGGTTTTTTTCTGTTGCCATTATGTTATTTATACTGTTTTATGCTTTTCCTTCGCTTTAATTTCAAGCTCAAGATGCAAAAATATTGAAAATTTGTAATGAGTAAAATACAATAGGTTTTTGGTGCTGAGTGTCATGTTGATTTTTCACTTCCTTCTGTGCACCTTTTGAGATTGGACTTTTTTCACAGCTTTCCTCTTGTTTCACTGATGTATATATGAATGCTTTTGACTAATCACATTGAGAGATGCTAACCTGCTAAATTTTTTTACATTTGGTGGTAAATTTTTGTGGAATGAAATTGAGCATTTTGGCTGCTATCTTGCCTATTACGTATTTCTGAAAAAAAACCCCACCATGATTTAATGCCTCTGAAATTATGCCACTGAAAACATTTAAAGAGTGATGGTAATGGACTTGTCTAAACAAACAACCACTAAGTCAACATAAGAGACTGCAATATACTCCTTTTATCACTTCGGTAATATCTGAATCTCAAAAGTTTGTGAATCAGCTACTAAAATAATTAGTATACAGATGCTGCTGTATACTTTAAAAGTGAAATAACTCAAGTAAGTCATAGATCTTCTGGATATGACATGGAAGCATATTTATAGCTTTTGTTTGAAATTTAAATGGAGAACCTGAATTACAGTACCTACCCTTAATGTATAGTTTAAAACACATTTATTCTTTGTTAGTTACAACTCTAAAATTATTTGTCATAAATTGTAAACATGAAGTGCTTTTCTAAGCCTTCTTTTAAATCAAATTATTAGAGGAAGAAACTCACCCAGTGGATCTGAGTTCGCTGTCAAGCAAATTATTACCTGGCTTCACTACACTGGGCTTCAAAGATGAACGAAGAAATAAAGGTAAATACCAAAGACTGTGTTTTAACTTTGTATTTATTAAATGTTCAAGCAATTACTTGATATAAAATAATTTCAGTTTATAGTTGTCTCCAAATGAAAGTTCACTTGGTTATTTTTATAACATAAAATAATTCTATCAACAGCAGAATCCAGTTTTTATTAAATAGAACTTTTTGGTTATTAAATGTAATTTAATTAGCAGTTTATGGATTAATATTTTTCCTTAGTGTTATAGCCACACTAGAATATTTCCAGTAATGATAGTCCATTTCCTCTGGGGGAAATAGGTTTTCCTTAGTCATTCCACTTACAGTTGAAAGACAACTTCCAGCAATTTGCATTTTTGTAATATATGACAAAGATTTTTGTGGACTGATTGTTTTTTCCTAGTATTACTGACAGTTTTTAATAGTTTCTAATCTGTCCAGAAACGGACTGGCAACCAATGGTAAAGTAGATGCGCACAAAATGTAGAAATGTGAAAGGGAATGTAGCCATGAACCTTTTTCTTCTCAGCATAGGGTAAATAACTTAGTTCTTGATTTTTCAGTAGTACATTTGTTATATGGTTAAAATAATTGTGCTGATTGTAGAGTCTTGAAGTGTCCTTGAGATACTGCTCTTGCTTTCATTTGGAGACAAAAAATATGTGGTACTTTCTGTATCTATTTCAGAAAACGCAATCTTTTTTTTTCCCCCAAGTGATCTTTGACACTTCTGCTAATCATTTGTTGTGTCTTCTACCTGTGTAGTAACCTTTCTTACCAGTGCCAATACAGCACCTTCCTTGCAAAACAACTCTATATTCCATGATTTGAAACCAGATGAGATGGAGCTCCTATACTCAGCATATGGTGATGAAACTGGGATCCAG
Source organism: Prinia subflava (assembly GCF_021018805.1). Classification (NCBI taxonomy): domain Eukaryota; kingdom Metazoa; phylum Chordata; class Aves; order Passeriformes; family Cisticolidae; genus Prinia; species Prinia subflava. The sequence continues at coordinate 95,714,165 of NC_086247.1, forward strand.
TGTGCCTTAAGGTAAGGGCTTCCTTATTAGGAAGGCTAACCTGCAAAGAAATTTAAACTAGATCTCAGCTAAGAGCCTCCAAATCCTGATTTTTTTTCCTAAAACTTATTTTTAAAATAAATCACTATAAAATTTGAGGCTAATTTTCATCCTTCTTGGGTTTTTTGGGGGGGTTTTTTGTTTGTTTGCTTGATTTTGGATAGTTGGCAGTGGGGAAAGTTTTGGGGGCGTTCTCCATTTGTCCTTTTAAGGTATTCTATTTTATTGCAAGGTTGTTACTGGTCTTGTTATTAGGGTCTTCAACCACAGTATATTATAGGTTGCCACAGATTTAGTGTTTTGCTTTAAACCCTGCAATAAATAATTTGAAAAGACAAGTAATGTATTTCAGTGGCTTTAAAGCGATATTTTTCAAGGGAGTTCAAAAGGGTTAAAGCTACTTAAAAAGAAAAATGCCAATTATCATTAAATTGTTGATCTTGGAGGGAAAGAAATAGTTTCAAGCTTTTTATGTCTTGTGTTTTGTCTTTTAACCCACTAACCTACCATCAGTGATAGTTCAAGTAAAAATTTCCTGGTACTTGTGAAAAACAAATTGCAGATCTATTTTCTATTAAAATAAAAGAAAAAGCTCTATGTCCTAACAACCTTAATTGCTTTCCTGAAGAAGCATAAAAGAGATAAAGAAAAAAGGAAATGTAGGTGTAATGCAGTGTATTTGGGAAAACATATTTTAAGTTGAAGCAGTTTTTACGAAAGTAAATGTTTTCTCTAATGCTTATCCCCCATTCCTGCTAGCTTACAAGAATTCGTGAAGGATGCTGGAAGTTATAGCAAGAAAATAGTTGATGATCTTCTGGACCAGATCACTAGTGGCGACCATTCCAAAACTATTTATCAGCTAAAGCAGGTGTGTCCTGGGTGCACTGAAGTGTCACAAATTTACCAGAATAACAATGAATTTATTGGCATTTTTATACTGTGTGAGATGCTTTGTTTTCCACTGTCAGTTTAAGCAGTGCAATTTTAGCTGTTCAAGCAACCAGAAACCAAATTAGAGACTGAATTAATCATCGAAGGAGGAATCCTTTTCTCTGGCTAGGTCAGTTCTCCAATGTGGTTCACTATGTGACTGCAGAGAGGAGGATGCAGGAAACGCAGCATAGCAGGGACCAACCAACTGGATGGAGTTTGGGCAGCCTTGTCACTCAATGTCATGATGTACATAGAGTCTTCTGAGTTACATTGCAATGCTTTTGTTAAGGTTTTGGGTTTTTTCTTGGTTGAAAGACAAAATATAGTTCTCAAGGACGGATTAATTATTTGGAACATGGAAGTAAAGTTAAAAAACAGAGTAATTATCACTGTACCAGATGTCCGTTACCTCCCAGTGCTAACTTTTACATTCATGTAGTGTGTCTACAGGGAAAGCTTTTAACTTATTTACAAAAGCACTTTCCTGATAAGATTTATACTAAGATTGGAGAAGATAGTTTTCTCAGAAATGTGTATGATTCTAGTAAGAATGTTTGCATTCCCAAGACAAAATAAGCTAAAAAATTGCAAAATTTCTGCAGATAAATCCCGTGTTATTTTCACTTTGAAAACCACTCTTAGTTTGAAATAATTGTCTGCTATTTAAAATGCTGACACTCTGAAAGATTGAAGAATAAAGAAAGGTAGGCAGGGTGGAAAGACGGAAAGTACTTAGGCTTCCTGATGTGGTGGAAATGAGATTATGCTACGTCTTTGCAGATTTAAAAGTGGAATAGGATGGGTGGTGTTTGGAAATAAGGAGACAATAGAATGAAAAACTCCAATAATCCTTTAGAATTTTCTGGGTGTTTTTTCTGTACAGGAAAAAGATGGTACATATAATAGGAAGAAAAGTAAAGGATTAGTTAAAAAAGTTAAACCCTAATATTTTGAATACGCTTCTACATATAGAAATGTGTGTATGCAACATAGTCAACCTAACTTTAAAATAAAATGTGCCTTTGCCTTTTACCACATTTTTCTATGAATGTCATTCCAGGTGAGAATTTCTGAAGATCTCTCAAATGGTCAATTTGAGAGATTGAGGCTATTTACACTTGAAAATGCTATTCAGTTGTGACATATATAGATATACGCTGATTTTACACAATTAAGTATGTTTCACTGTTCATATACATGGTGTTTTATGCTTGAGCATTTTGTATTGCTGCATTTGAGTAAAATTAGTAACTCTGAAAATACAATCTTAATGATCTGTGATCAGAATTTACTGAAGTAATGATGAAGATACTGCATTTGAATATAAAGTTTGTGAGCAGAAGAAATAGTATAAGGGGATTCCAAGATTAGTTAAAATGCATAATACTAAAATATTTAAGAACAGCAAGCGTTGCATTCTAATTGCATTACAGATACGTGAAAAAATTAGCTGTCTCTAGTCTCCTTTTGTGTGTGATTTGAATATACTTGAGATGGTACAAGAAAGATGTATTTCTCATGTGTTGAATATAAGTGATTGGTATTCTTTCTTTCCAGAGGCGAAACATCTCAGTAAAACCACTGGATGAAGTTAAAGTAAGTTATGCTAATACTCAGTCTGTTTGTTTGGGGTTTTTAACTGGGAAAAGTGGGGTTTTTTGGCATTTAAAGTAGAAAAAGTTATGTTCTCTGAGCTTGCAACATTCAAATTCTTTATTTATGGGCTTCTGTTCTGTATTGTAATACAGAAAAGATTGATAAGTGGAGTATATGAGAAAGGAAAGGCTTTAGGTTATTCCTAGAGAGGCTGTCCTGGTTAGTTACAAATTGTTGGCATGACTGGTATGTGATTGCCCTAGAGAAGAGCTGGCCTTCATTTTTTTATGAAGGTTGTACTCAAACATAACAGAATGTAGCAGTTTTCTGCGATGGCCCAGCACCTCATTGTGGAAAACCAGTAAATTACACAAATTTAATTCAGGGAACATTCTTAGTAAATATAAGCTATAAAATGCTAAGATCTAAAGTATTGCTTTGTTCTTTAGGTTCTTCCAGTTCTTATAAAAGAAGAACACAAGTTGCGTAATACCTGTCTGGATTCTTCCAAACAGATTATGGTAAAATGCTTGGGGTATAGGGGAGGGAAATAACAAGAAAAAAAATACATAAACAAAAAAGTAATGTTGAGACATTATTTTGTTTCCGTGCACAATCTGAGGTTGAATATTAAAATTACATTATCTAGAATAAGGTTGCAGTACTGAAAATTAATTCTCTGATACTCAGTCTGGTTTTGTTTGTGGCTTTATTGTTCTTCAGCTTATTTTAGCATGCATAACTAAGTCTCAGAGGCAGAAAGATCACATAGGAATCTGAAAAAAAAACTTGACCTGTAGATTGATATTTGAGGTTCAGCCTGCTGTAAAGTTGTAAAAACCCCATTAATATTAATCAGTTTTACCACATCCATTGAAAATGTCTATTAGAAAGTATGGATAAATAATGCGTATCTTATACTTTTACAGCTACTAATCAAATCTTTCTTTAAGTGGTACTGATTTTAGCTTGCGAATTATGTGTGACAACAGAAGATATGCACTGCATTCCATGGCAATTCACATAAAAATTACATGGATCACATTATAGCAACTAAAAAAAACTCATAGTTTTACAAATATTCCTTATGTTTTGTGGAAAGGTGTGGATTTCTGTGGAGGGTGACTAAGTTATTTCATATAAGTGCTAGGTTTCATTTTTGTATATCTAGAAGATAATATCTGGATGTGTGTTTACCTGAGCGTCTCATTTCTTTTGCTGAAACCGCCTCAGAGATTTCCCTTAGAACCGGTTTTGAAGCTTAGTGACTCTGATTTCTTCCTTTGTGCCATTACATTAGCAATAGTGCAATGGGTGTGGAAAGAAAGGGAATTGTAAATTCAGGCTGTATTTCATTATCCAGATGTATAGGAAAAATATAGAGAGGCCAGTTCCAGCTAGTACTGTGAAGAAGGAGGCCCACTGTTCAAAAAATTTCAATAAATCCAATGTTCACATATGGAGAAGATGAGGGACACTGTTGCTACTTCCAGTTGCTAGGGTCCTGCCATGAGACATGGGTCAGTTGAGTATGTAGTTGAGTTTCAGCAGTCCCGGATCATGAGGTAAAAGACTTGGACTACTGTGACATCCCTGGCCATTCATGTGACTGGTCTGTCAGCTGACTGGAACGTTTTTGAGCTGTCTCTGAATTTCAGGTTAGCCAAGACGGTTATGTATGCTCCAGTCTCAGGTGTTGAGATAACACTTCTGAGAGAACGGATTTGTGCCTTAAACATTGTAAAGTTAACATGACAGCTTGTCACTCTTGCTAATCTTTCTACTTCTTGTATTTTAATAGGTTGGAGAATCTGCTGGAGACAGTAACACTTCTGACTTGGACTTTCTCTCCATGAAGCCGTATTCAGATGTCTCTCTTGATATTTCTATGTTAAATTCATTGGGTAAGTAACTAAATATACAAGACATCAATTATGGTTTAGTTGTACCATTTAGACAAAATGATAGCTGGATTTGGTAAGACTAAAAAAAGTGTTTGAAAAGTAGTAATAAGTATACTTTTGACAAAGGTGAAAGTCTAGGGCTGATAAATGAAACTTTGCTTTTTCCTTTGAGACATCCATGTGTTGTCCAAGCTAACTTTTCTGGTACAACTGAAGAAAACAAGGTATTTGTACCTTATTATTTTGATAGCTTTGCTTATATTTCTTGTCTTCGTAGTAACATAAATTTTAAGAATCAGTGCTAAGCTTTCACTCAGAAATTATTTTGCTTCATATGATGTCTTTTAAAATAAGTTGAGAATTAGGCAAGTATGTGAATCCCGATCATACTGCCACTTGGAATATCCCAAAGCAAAAATCAGAAGAAACTACTGGTGCTGTATAAACCTTATCTTCAGTTGTGTAAAAGAATTTGGATGCTGTTTCAAGTACGTGCTTTTGGTAGTTATCCTTTAAATACCACAAGAAGTACTGTTGCCATTTCTGCAGGCAGCTGAGCTGATCTGGTTCAAAAATGTAATCCAAGCAAACAACCTGTCTATGTTTTAAGATGCTTTTAATTCTGAATGTGAAAGAGGCCAAGCTATCGCTTATAAAACACAACCAAACTAATCAAAGGCTTAAAGGGAAAAAATATTTCTACAAATTTCTCACATAGGTGCAGCTTGAAAAGCAATTGTAAGCTCTGATTATGCTGTCTCACTCTAATTTTATTGCAGTTCAGTAAAAAATAAATAAATGTCCATTTTATAGATAATGTTTGGACATATCAGTCTAACTATAAATTTCATGCACCACTGAAAACTGCTTTTTTTTTTCTTCTTTGGCCTTTCTGTAAATAATCATACTGCTAGATTAGCTGTCTTCCAGAGAGAGTTTATGACACTAATTTTTATCATAATGCTTGCAAAATTAACATTTAAGAAAGAGAAGGAAAGGGGTTTATCTTCCTGTTACAGTTGAGGGAATTTTTTTTAGGTCATCATATGAAAGAATAGCATATATTGGCACATACGTCTAGTTCTTTCCAATTTCACTATTTAATTTGGCCTACTACAAAATCAGTGTAGCTGGAGAAGATACTGTTCTTAGAACCTTCTGTGATGGGGATATCTTTGCCTCCATAGATTTCATGTTCTGTTTTAACTGTATTTTGAGTTATTTAAGTGATCTTACCGACTCTTTTGCCACAAATGAAATGTGTTATTTACTGGGAGGGTGGTGAGACACTGAAACAGGTTGCCCAGAGAAGATGTGGGTTCTCCATCCCTGGAACTGCTCAAGGTCATGTTGGGTGGGGCTTTGAGTGACCTGGTCTGGTGAAAGGTATCTCTGCCAATGGGAAGGGTTTGGAACGAGATGGCCTTTAAGGTCCCCTCCAACCCAGGCCAGTCTGTCCATGTCTGGGATTTAAAAGCCAAGGGAGACAATTTAAGCTGTTTAAATACTGGGAGTCAGTTCCGTTTCAGCCATTTCCATGTGGCTCTTTTCTTCATCTTCCAATACTGCACAGGTCTGCAGCTGTTGCTTTTTAAAAGTGCAAGAGAAAATACAAGATAGAGGTAATTTGTGTATAGACAATGCTTGTGTTAATTAAGTTTCAAATTTTTTTATAGTGACCTGGTAATTCATGGGTCAACGTACATGTACTGATTATGGGTTTGGGTTGATGGCTCTTAGGAAAAGTGAAAAAGGAGCTTGATCATGATGATAACCATCTACATCTGGATGAAACAACTAAACTGCTTCAGGACCTTCATGAGGCTCAGGCTGACAGAGTGGGATCCCGGCCATCATCCAATTTGAGTTCCCTCTCCAATACCTCTGAAAGAGACCAACATCATCTTGGTAAAGTTAGCTGTGTCACAGAAATTGCAGTACTTGAGCTCTATTTGAAATTGGTTTAAACTTACATTGTAATTTACATAAATCTTTGTGGGAAACTGCTCTGATAAAACAGTGTGCTGACTGATCATGTTTTAATTTTTAAATATGCCTGGCAGAGATAACTAACAAGACATACTTTTGACATCCAGAACTAAGACTATTAATTGAAATTTCCTATTATTTGATTAGATGTGATTGAAGTAATTGTGAAGTAAATTGATAACTCACTGGCAAATCCCTATAAGCACTTGCATTTGATTCCCTTAGTTACACTAAGGAGTATATAATGATTATTTTACTTCAGCATAGTTGTGTGCAACAAGTAACAAGTGGGATTCTACAACAGCAATTCATTGTCAACTGTAAAATTCTGTGATAAGACAGGATGATAGTATACATACTGTTTAAGAATTTGGTGCCATTTCTGAGAAGGTAGAAGATGTTGGATGAATGATACTCATTTTGTATAATTATTCAGCTCAGAGTAATAGCATAATGATTACTTTTCCAGAAATTATCTAAATTACTAAGAATCTTGTGATTTCTTTTCCATAATCTCCTGTTTAAATACAATTCAGATGTCTGTCTTACTTTAAAAGTCTAAAAGGAACACTTGAAATAACCATGCTGATTATATGTGTAAATGTCTCATATTTTTTTCTGTACTTCTTTAAGTTGTGATTTTTTTTTCCTCTTCTTCAACAGGAAGCCCCTCTCATCTGAGTGTTGGAGAACAGCAAGACATAGTTCACGATCCCTATGAATTTCTTCAGTCTCCAGAAACCTCAAATGCTACTAGTAACTAATCTGACATGTACTATATTTATTTTGTATTTTAATTGTATTATGTTTTTATAAAGTTTTTGTCCATGACAGAAACTGCATTTTTGTCCTCTTTTCTATGAGGATTGCTGTATAATATTATCAAGTATGCAGGATTAAACAAGCAAACATATAGAAAACCCCAACCCCAAACTAATTCGTGCATAATGTCATTAGCAATGTTCCAAGAACTGCTTTCATTTTGTTTGTTAAGAGAGAGTGTTATCTACTGGTGTGTGAATCTTGGCTGAAAAACAGCAAATAACGTGTTAGAAAAATTGATATTTTATAGACACTGAAAAGTGATAATTTTCCCAGAATCATGGCAGCAGTCATTAAATGTTTGCAGTACAATTATCAGCTAGTTCTGTAGATAATTGTTCTGTTTTTAATCTACTGTTCAGGTTAAGACCTGAATATCTCCGAGGACGAACAAAGAACTGCATGAATTGGGATCATTATTGTGTTTTCCATCTCCTAAGGCTAATAATATGTAGAAATTGTTTTTAACATTTGCCCACATTTTTATATCTTTTTTTAATCACTCTAGGGACCACTCAATTTGAGAGTAACAGTACTTGGTGGTTCCAGTAAAATGCTCGTTTACAAAACTTCTACCCTGGATTTGAAAGAGATGAATGTTATTGTATCCCTTGTATCTTGAAAGACAAAGAAAAGATAATACTTGTATTTTTTAATAGGATATGTATATCTCATAGGATGGAAAAAATACTGGATAAGGTGTGCTTTTCAATAAATCCAAAATAAAACTTTTATAATACATCAATACTGAAACTGTGAGGTTTTGTACTATTGCTATGTGCAAGCAATTGTTATGAATTTACATTATTTTGTAAATATTAATAAAAACAGAAAAGCAGTTTTGAAGTATAGCAAATCTCTTATTCTTGCCATGGAAAAGTTTACTTCCTTCTACTAAGTCTGAAATGCTAAAGAGTTTTGGATTGAATTCATGTGCTGCTTTAAAAGATAAATTTAATCATGCTGCATAAACAAAAAAATCTGTCAGTTTTTAGGAACCGTCAAGGAAGTCAGTCAGATAACTGATAGTAAAGTCTTGATAAAAGTCTAAATAGGAAGATTGTTTCGTTCCAAGCAGGAGTGCTGAAGGAAGCACACAATGAGGTTTTTCTGTCTGGGAGTTGTTAGGAATGTATATGGCCGTGTGCTTGGGCTCATCTGCTGCGAGGGTTTGCATGGACACACAGCCTTGTGTCAGTCTGCAGCTTCCCAAAACAATTTCAGTTGAAAAGTGTCTTTAATGTGCTTTTGGTCTCCAGTAAGTCTGATTTCTCTTACAGCAAATATAAATTGATTCCTGTAATAGACTCTAAATTATAATTATGGTGAGGAAATATTTATTGAAACGCTTGCTGTTGAATTGCCTGCTGTAGTTCTTGAATAAAATTCCCAGGAGAATGTTTAAAATACCCCTCTAGAGGAAAGTGCTGGTTTATTTTGGTTTTTGTTTGAACTGCAGTGTTCTGAAAACTGAAATGATGTGAAGTATCTTATTTGATACCTTCACCTTGGATTTCAGACAGAATGCATTCAAACTCAGTGAAATTCTGTAGATCAGCCTTTATGGGCTCTGTGAGCTGGTTGTATAAAAGGCTGGATGTTGTTTGCATCATTACTGTGCCAGAGAGCACTTTGTGCCTGAGGGAAGTTTGCTTATTTATTCGGCCTATCTGGCCCTTAAGCAATGTTACTTATGCACAGCAATCTCCGACTGCTGTTCCATGGGTGCTGGACAATCCCTTCACTAGACCTAACCGCCTGCATTCCCCAGGCTTCCAGGGAAAAGCTTCTTCCCAGAAGCAAATACAAATGTTCTTGCTGTGGTGCCTTCTCATGAGTGGCAGACATTAACCTGTTTGCTGAATGTACTGAGACCCGTGATTTGGCTCACTAAATGCCACAAGAAAAGCTTTCATGTTTCTTTGAGAAATCTCATTCTCCTAAATTTTATAGAAAGATTGCACTCAAGTTTGCAGCCTCTGGTAAAAAAATGCTAACATTTTAAAGTAAGTGGTCGAAGTAACGTCCTTCAGTCACTTGTTTGTCACAGTGCATTTTTACTGATTCTTGAGCTAAAAGAGAATCTCTTGCTCCTCTTCTTTGTAGGTGTATGTGCCTATGCTTGTACCAGGGGTACACTGATGCATTTTCCAAATGATTCTGGTTTATTTGAAAAAAAGCCTTAAGAAGAAATTTGCTGGTCCTTTCCTTATTTGAAGGGTAAAAAATTCCCTAAGCCATGTCTTACTTGTTCTTGTCTCTGCAGGTGGTGAGTTCATATACACAGAAAAGCTTTGAACTAACCAGTCAAGGCCTCTTATCTTATGGTCTTATTTAAATACTAAGAATTCGAAAAATTTTATTTAATTCTGTGAGTTTGTTTAACACATATCATTATTTACTTAATCTGAGATAAACGCCATTCCTTTCTAGTGTGTTTGGTAGATATTTCCTGTTTGGCTCATTTGGGAGATGACTCTGTGTCCGTGGCACCCCGTTCAAATCTGTAATACATAATGTGTAACATCTAGCTAGGTGGCACCATATGTCAATAATCTATGTGAGTTCCCCTCAGCTGGCATATGCTGCCATTGAAATAGAGGGGAAATTCCCAGGGTGTTTTGAAAAATCAATTCAGGGGTTTTGTAAAAAATTGAGAAAATTAAATGCATTTTTTCTGTTTTTTCCTCTAATATCTCCTGCATCAAAAAGTATATTGCACTAAGGATGTAAACCATGTTAAGAGAAATCTTAGATCTGTCTTCCACAGGGTAGAAAACAATGAAAATGTAAAACCGTCTAAATAACTGTGATTATTTTTTTCTCCTGTCATCAGTCTCATGTTTTTGCAGTTATCTTCAGTGGCAGCAAAGGGAACGTTGAGATTGTATTGTACATGTAGCAAACATCTTTGTAAATAAGGATTCAGCATGGGGCAACTTTATTCCACTCTTTGAGATACACAAGTACAGGAACAGAATTTACCTGAAAATATTAGGGGAAAAATAAAAAGTCTCTAATGTTCTTTCCTTGCTCATTGTTAAAAAAGAAAAAGCACAAATACATTTTTAAAGCCATGCAGTTCTTCTTTCTGGCAGGTGCATTGCTATGATGAGAGATTTATGCAGATGAGACCTGAACAGCTGACCAGCAGAAATAACCTGATTTCTCCACCCCTACATTCCAGAATGAAGGGCTGGTTCTTTCCATGCCACTCATTTTTGTGTTTGTTGCTTTGCTGTTATCTAGCTGGCTACAGTAGGATTTGGAGTCTGCACACCATTACTTCCATATGGATGGAAACATGCTGCTTTTTCTGGTTTGGTTTTTTCTACCCTTCTAGCATCCTTCTTGGAATATGTGTTATTATAATATTTAATGCTGATCTGTGTGCTGGTAAGGGGAGGGGAGAAGAAGCCCATCCACCTCACAAGGAAGGCTAGGCATTTATTCCTAGTGTGTTTAAACTCTTGCTTGACTATTGCAGAACTCTGTTTATATAGATGAGTATGGTTTGTGTTGCCAGGGGGTATGTGTGTATGTAACTGTAAATGTGAGTTATGTTATTTAAAGGTCCTTTAAGTAAAGAGGCAGGGGGTGGGAGAGTTAGGGGAGCCACAAGAGTTTGGAAGCCAGGGCCAGTGCTTTGCAGTTGAGTGATTTTTCCCAGACTGATCAGAAATTACTATAAATCTCAGAAAGTAAGATCAGATGTTGTTTCTGCAAGGCAAGGCTCCGCAGAAACAGCAGAGTGCCCAGCTCTCCATTTGTTTATGGGGCACTCAGTCCCATTGTTGCGGCATTAAAACTTGGTGAATCTGTCATGGAACACTAACTTTATTTTCCAAAGGGTCAGTTTGGATAACCATTCAATTTGGATAAAATACCTCGTTTTATGTTAGGTTTGCTTCTTTGGCAGTTCATTACATTACAGGCCACAGTCTGAAGTTCTACATAATGTCCAAATAAGACTCTTCTTATTTTACATGGCAGAGGGAGAAAGGTTTAACAGCATAATGAGAAAGAAAACACTGATAGGCAGTAGTTCATTCACTTTGTATGTACAAAACATAGATTGTTGCTAGGAAATGGTATGGTGTCAATGGAGCACTCTTATGACAGCACTGTAGTTCTTGTTGAAACAGAGGTTAAGCAGTCAGCACAGCTGTAGATCTAATGCCTAAGGTCTTTTCCAATGTGTCTAAGAAAACAATTGTGTCCCTGCTTTTGCTTTTTTTGAATATACCCTGGAAAAACCAGGTTGCTGATGATTGTCATGCCTTTATAGACGAGTTAACAGTCTTGCTGAAGCTCTGATGTGCCTGCATTGTGTTTTTTCTGTCATTTGCATTCTCTGTATTATCAGCTGAGGAGATGTGTGTCAGCTGTGTTGTGTCCCATAACCATTTACAATGCTGGAGAGATCCAGGAAAGGAAGACAGAGACCTGTAAATCCAGCAGCATGCTGCATTTCTTGTTCAGGAATTCTTTGAAGAGATGACAGATGAGGTTATCCCATTCAGAGGTCTTCCCATTATATCTCTATGGAGGAGGAGATAGGTCTAAGTTAGGAAGACATGAAGAATCCTACCAACTGCTGTGAAGCTCCATTTTGATATTATTTTCAAAATATAATTGGTTTATACCAGCTGTAGAATGTAGCAAAGAGGTTTTGATTTTAACACTGACAAAGGTAGAAAAGGCAGTCAAAACAGGCATTTCTCACCTATTTGCCAAAGTGTTTCTATGTTGTAGCTGACAGAGGATTTAAATACAAGAAATATTGAGACTTTTTTCTCCTTAAATTTCTGCCTCTTTTAGGCAAATATTTGAAGAGGCAAAATCCTAAAACTTCTGTATCTCTGCACTGGTCCTTTCTGAATCAGTTTTTTTTCCTCCAGTTTAGCTGCGGTTCTGTTTCTGATGAATAACAACTTTGCCTAGACATCATAGGAAATAATTGAATTTGGGCACACAATGAGACTTCCTGGACTGGTGAAGAAAACACACCTTCCCATTGTCCTCGTGTTGTGTCAGTGAGCTTCAAAATATTGGCAATTGCTGTCATGGTAACAAAACAAAAACATGGTGTGGCAACTATTTTGAGCTTTGCATGTGTTCTCTCTCCTGGCTGTAAAACACTTCAGTTTTTAACCAGTACAAGAGGTGTCCTCTAGTTTAAGCCTGGTATGGATAATTTTTTTCTGAACAATGGTCCAGATGTATGCAGGAGTTTGTGGTGTTTTGTTTTGTTTTGCTTTGTTGTGTTGGGTGTTTTCAGGCAGATGGGCAGAAGACTTACAGGGGAATTACAGGACAACCATTGCAGAGTGATCACCTTATTCCTAGTAGCTATTTGCATTACTTGTGAACACCTGTGCAACTAGGATGGGGTTGTCACTGTGATTCTGGGGGCTCTGGCAATAACCAGCCTTTGTGTTCTTTAGCACAAGATGAACCAAGCAAAAATGACCACAGCAGCTTCACAGGAAGCTGTGGTCATGTTGCAACTTCTATGGAAAAAAGGTTCCTCAGACAACTGCAGCAAAACATCCAAGAAAACAGTGGGAAGGAGGGTGAGAGAAGCTGGCAGGGAGGGAAGACTTTTGGAGGAATGGGGGTGGATTATGAACCAAGAGTACACAGCTCTTATGTGTAACCTTTTTTCTTGGGTTTTCACAATAACAGTTTATTGCAAAAATTTAATGCATGTCATGCATCTTTTCTCCTTTTTCTCTGCCTTCTTTGCACCAGCTAATGACTTGGAAGAATTGTAAAGAGCAACTGGAAATGTCCAACCCTGAGGAAGGCACTTCATCTACTTCTGAATATTAGGGAGCATTTAATAGTAAATTATTGTCTTAGAATGTAATTGGGGAAGAATGAGGATGAGTTGGGGGAGAAAGTTGAGTTTGAGACATTTTTTAGAGTGTAGATTTACCTTCTTTTTTGAAGAGGGCATGCTGACCTTGCCACATTTGGGTTTGATTCCAGGGAGGAGGATTCAAAAATGTGCAAGAATGACGATTGTACTGGAGGATTAATTAATTCCTGATACTAATAATTTGATTTTCAACCTACATAGCTCTGTGGCATGTCACAGGCTACCTAAAATTTGAGAAAGGTTGGAGAGTGATTATTTTTAGCTTTCAGTCAATATGCATTAAAAAATCTGAATAAAAATTCTCACTTCTTAATACTGAAAATCTACTCTTGCCAGTGAGAGGGAAAGGTGCAAAATGAACATAGGTCTAACTTGCACAACAGGAAGATAAGCTATGCTGGATATTTTTTTTCGTTTTCTCTTATTATACTGAAGTTCTTACCAATAAAAAAAATTAAGTCATTTGATACAAAACTGTTAGAAGGGGCACATACTTGATCACAGTTTGTTCTCCTTTGAGCAATTTTGTCATTAATACACTTGATGCTTTCTTAACTTATTTTAATACATCACTGGTCTTCCAGTCATCACCTTATTTTCTCACCCTGTTGCTGCTACAGTTGACCCAGCAGTGAAAAATGTGCTAAGAAAAACTTGAATGATTCTGCTCAAGTCTTTAACAGAGATAAACATGAACATGTCACCAAGAATCAACATTTATCTCTGCAAAGATTATGTACAAATTATTAGATTAAGGAAATAAGTTCCAGGTTTTAGGGATATTGTGATTTTTTTTTTTTTGCCATATTAATGAAACTTTATAATCATTCTAATTGTTCATACATGGACTGCCATTATATATAAAAAATCCTATATCTTTTATTAAAACAACCTTTTACTACAGTTTGTATACTCACAAGCAGAGAGAAAATACTCGGCTCTTAAATGTTTAGAAGTGCTTTTCTAAAAAGAGTGTTGCTGCTCCAAGGTACAAAATTGATTAAACTGCTGCTTCTATCTATTTTATGAATGTCTACAAATCTTTTTTAGAAGTCTGTCACACTCTCTTATGTGTAGAATTAGGCCATTGCCATATCAGTAGCTGCCTTGAAACTAACTCAAATTTTGTCATGTTTTTATCATATTTGTAAAACTAAAGCCAAATTCACAAGTGGGTTTTTTCAGCAGTTTACAAAGAAATCGGCTTTGAAATTTTCAGTTCCCTTCTACATAAATTTCAGGAATTTCCAGCTCTTACTGTGCTCCCATTTTTTTCCTAGTCTATCTGTAAATATCTTTAAGTTAGGTAACAATACCTTTGATTTGTTTTAGAATAATGTCAGCTCTTCATTAGTCTTTGGAGTTAATTGTTCTGAAAAGCAGGGACTACAGAACTGACTTGAAAGTACAAGAAAAGTGATCTGATGGAATTGGTTCTCTTAGGTAAGTGTTTAATTCAAAACCTTGTCTTTTCCCTGGTCCTCCTAGTCCTGCAAGTGGGAATAAGCTTTGTATTTCTATCTAGCATGGGATCACATTTACCCTGCTAAGCAGAATTTAGTACCTTGTGCAAACACATGGACTAGCACAAACTCTGCTGGGTTTGCATTCCAGGAGGTCACAGTCATCCTACTCCAGCACTGAACAGTGTGGTTTAATCACCATGGTGTGAAATATAATGACTAGCCATATCTTGGGATGTACCTCCTTCCCTCACTGAGCATTTTTCTTGCACTATACAATATTTGTCCTGTCTCATTTTCTCAAACGTATAGGGAAGTATTTTTAAAATAATAGTAGTAATAATAATAGCACCCCTTGAGCCATGCAAGTGTTCAAGAATATTTTTTTACATGCCTTTCACTCTTGCCTTTAGCATGGTTGCAGAAGAAATACGACATTTGAACTTCTAAGGTTAGGTTAGCTGGGTGTTGAACAGATGTCATGTAACAAAGCTAAAACTGACTGACTGTAACTTCATGTATATATTTGGGTTTTATAGAGAAAACTGGAAAATTTTCTGTATTCTACATTGATAGTATGTATGATATTAGATCTAAAAAATTCTGCTTACAGGACTCATTCTTTAAAATATTAAAATTCAATTAAACAGATTAAAATATCTATCTTAAGCAAATCTTTTCTGAAGAGCCACGTTTGTCTTTTTTTTCCACTCAACTGAATGGTGCTAGTCTAATACAGAACAAACGTAATATTCTGTTAAATGTCCACAGGCAAGATTTGCATGGACAGCAAAATAGTTGAAAATGGTACCTTATGTATTCTGTACCTTGTTTGATCGTTTTTCTGTAACACATGGTGGACAAAATCTTGATCACAGTGAAGGTGATTTTACTTAAGTGGAGGCAAAATTTGCTGCAGGTATCTAGAATGTTCGTTTCTGTTCTATCTATTGCCAAACTATGAACAGTACGAGGAAGCTGGTTAGAAGAATTTGAAAATATATATGAGAGAGAGGAAGAAAAGATGCTGTATTAGAAACCTCTGATATGGAAAACAGGACAGGATATTCTTTGGTCTTCTCTTCAGAAGAGTCTGAGTGATTTTTCTTGTGAACAACCAGTTGGCATTTCTCTCTCGCTGCCTGTCCTCCATCTAAGGAAAGCAACAGTTGCCTAATGCAATAAAAATCTGTCGGTTGATCATACTTTAAAGGATTGATGTTTGAAAAATCAAAGAGTAAAACTGTGGAAAGCAATTCATGCTGTTATTAAAAAATGTAGGAAGGAGGGAAAGAGAAGAGAAAAAAAGTATTTTGGTAAAATAGCAGTGAACAGTCACCCTTTTCTGCCATGCTGCGCACAGGCAGAGCTGAAAATATTTTACTGAAATTTGGATTTTGACACCTGGAAGGGAAATGATAACTCTTCAAATTTGTTTGAGATCATGTGGATTTGTATATTTCCTTGGATATGTTTGGACCTCCACCCTTTGGGTGTGTGCCTTTTGCTGCATGTGTGCATTTAGCCAAGCTGAGTGGGTACCACTGAGAGTAGAGAAAGGTGGTTCCAGGTCACCTCTTTGTTTGTCATTTTGGTTAATCCAGGTAAATAGCCCCAAAGTTAAACATCTGCATCCTTAATTGGGAATACATACGATTGCATTTTGAAATCTCTGGACAAAACCCACTGCACTCCATTTATCAGGCAGATTTTCCAAATAATACTTTTCCATACCATTATATACTAAATGAAACTCTAGCAAAGGTCCTTTTGTGCTTTGAGAACAATCAATCTGAAGCATTTAATATTTTTTAAGGTTTTTGGGTTGTTGTTTTTTTCCGTTTTTTTGTTCTTTTACTGCTTACTGGTGCCTCAGAGCCAGAGTTCTGAGTGTTTTGTTCTCCTATCTCCTGGTCATTAAACCTGTCCCACTGGGCTCACACAATATGGTGTAAACTGCTTCTGACATAAGACGTACAACAAACTTGTAACACCATTCCTGATGGATTAAATTACTGAATAACTTTTGGAGAACTAATATTTCCCTTCTGTCTTTAAAACAAAGTCAAAATCCCTTGGGTGATGACAATGAACGAATGAACAGTTTAAGTGTGCACAAGCTTTCTTAAGCAGCCATGTGGACCTTCTGTTTCAAATTATTTGCATCTCTAGGTCCTCTGTTTTAAGGTGCTTCCTTTGTCTTAGGGCTTGGCCAATGTTAATAAAATATAAATATTTATCCTGGCCTTTGAATTGTTAACTGACTCAAGCAATAACTTAGCAACTGAGATAACAGAGGAGGTTATCTCTATCATTCTGTTCTTACCATGCTATTTTGCTGCCAGAAATGCTATGAAAGGCCTCAGGAAAAATCATCTTGTTGCCAGTGGTGCACAGGGACTACAACATTTTTGAGGTTTACTACTAAACGAACTGGCTTGCATTGACTTGTGATGCTTTGCAGTCATATTCCTGTTGTGACTCAAGATAGCCTTGTAACTGGATTTAAGAATGAAACAAATTGTTGAAGTTATAACACTGTTGGTGTGATGGATACAGAAACGCTTGTTGATGTTTTCACAAAACCATAAAGCTGCAGACGTAATTTTCTAGCAGTATGACTTAGCAGATCTTTGTGCTTTAAATGAAACCCTGCAGCGTACATGTGTGTGTGTCTTATGTCAGTATATGTAACACATGTGTACTTCAGGCAAAGAATAATGCAAATGATTCCCCATTTTAAAGTGCTTCCTTTACTGCTCTTCTATGTTTTGTTTTTCTGTTTGTTTTTGTTTGGTTGGATTTTTGTTGTTTTTGCAAAGAAATTAAATATGTCTATATTTTCATAGAATCATAGAATGCTAGAAAGGCTTGGGTTGGAAGAGACTTTAAAAATAATCTGTTGCCTTCGATATGAGGCAATGGCGACCTGGTTCCAAAGAGCTAGCATGGCGGCTCGACGTCCTCGAGCCGCTTGGGCCATTGACAACGCATACACCAATGTGGTGGACGGCAAATGGCGATTTATTAGGTTCCCACATGGGGTTATATAGTCTAAGGGGTCTTCACTACGTCAGAGGGGAAGGAAGGTTAGAGGTTAGTGGAAAACTACTGGGTTTGGAGGGGCTACATTGTTCTCAGAGTTAGTTACACACCTCAGAGGGTGAGGGGGGAGGTTTCCTGTCTTTCCGTTACAATCCCGAGATCTTCCGCTGCGCCAGGCCTTATCTATCTGCTCACACACAATAATCTCTTTCCAAACCCCCTGCTGTGAGCAGAGACTCCTCCCACTGGACCAGGTTGCTCAGAGCTCCATCCAACCTGGCCTTGAGCAATTCCAGGGATGGGGAACCCACAGCTTCTCTGGTCAACCTGTGCCAGTGTCTCACCACCCTCACAGTAAAGAATCTAATCCTACTCTCTTTCACCTTGAAGCCATTACCCCTTTCCAATCACTACCTGGCCTTGTAAAAAGTCTCTCTCCATCTTTCTTGCAGGCTCCCTTTCAGTACTGGAAAGCTGCAATTAGGTATCCCTGGAGCCTTCTCCAGGCTGAACAATCCCAACTCTCTCACCCTTTCCTCATAGGAGAGGGGTTCCCTCCCTCTAGTCATCTTGGAGGCCTCCTCTGGATTCACCCCATCCTTCCCGTGCTGGGGACACCAGAGCTAGATGTAGTGCACAAGAGAGTGTCTCATAAGAGAGGAGTAGAGGTGTATTATGTTAATGCTTTTTTATTCAGTGGAAAAACATAGGTGTACTTTCTTTTTATAGCTTACAGATTAATCAGAGAAACACATTCTATTTTCTAATTAAAAATTCAGAAGACTTTTTCTACCCCTATGCCTAGGAGGTAGGTATCAGTATCTTGGTAAACTTGAGTTGTGTTTTGTAGAGTATTAGCTGTGAATCTCCCTTAAAAACTAAACACCACCTGCACAAATTTAAAATAGTTTTGCACCGTTACACAAACAAGCAACATCTAGTGCACTAAAAAACCCTACAACTGTAGCAGTTGTGAAAAAATACAATATTATAGTTAACTGGAGATTAATTTCATTTGCAATATCCAGTTCTGAAGGATAATTTGTGACGCCAGTTTTTTTCTGAATAGGAACGGTTGTAGTTTGTAGCTAAAGATTTCCTAGGATAATTCTCAGAGGAAGCCAGCACAACAATGTGCTTGCAGAATAGTAAAATTATAAGTAAGGTAGAGTTTGATTAATACTACTCTTGAAGGAAAGCTTTTTTCTTTATTCCTCTGTAGAAGTGGGTTCTACTTCTGTAGTCAGACTGTAGCACTGATTAAATTGACTGCTCTATGCATTTATAAAGTGAAGCAAAGGATGGGAATAGTAACAACACAAGCTTCCTAATGTTGGACATTTTTACAACCCGTGGTACTTAATTACTGTCTGTTTACTTCAGGTTTTTCTAGAGGCCCAACTACTTTGGGCTTTGCAAATTGCCAAGCAGCCTCATGTTCCTGCCCTTGGCTGGTACTGCTGGTACTCTGAATATCTGGAAATTAACAAGGATAGTGCAGGTTCTGAACTAGATTTCAGTTTATGCTTTGCAGCTCAAATTTAGGAACTCTAACAGTGTTCTTGTAAATATAACAGTTTCTTTTCTCTTGTTGCCATATTTATTGTTTTCTGGCCCTACAAATTTTATCAGTTAGTGTCTCTTAAGAGCATGACCTCTACAATGCAGGTCATGATGGCTGCAGTAAAGCAAACAGTCAAAAGTTTGTTCTTCTACCTGCAGACCAGAGCCCCTAAAATCATCATTAAAAATCAAGAAAGGCTGTTATATCCTTCAAAGGCATTTACTCACTCTTTGGCTGCAACATGCCATAAATAAATTGCCTGTGCAAATATTGCATTTATTACTATACTGGGACTACTCCTCACTCAAAACAAATAATACTACTACAGTGCTTTCTATGTAAAATTATTTTCTACCTAGAAATGCAATCTTGTAGCCTAAAGCATAAAGCTAAGGGAAACCAATATGCCGTATGTTGTATTAAATCAGGCTGAAATGTGATGTTTCTTGAAAATTCCTAATGTTTAAAAATCAAGCCAGTTCCAAATAAAAGACCAAGTGTCAGCTGTACCAAAACTTCAGAAATGTCGTTGCTTGCCTTACCAGTTTCTCTCCAAGTTCTCAGGCAATTCACTCAGGTAATATTTATATGCAGAGTTGCTGCGTTTTATTAAAAATTTCTTACAATGAAACTGAAGTTCTTCAGCTCTTGTTGCTTTCAGATAGAAGGCAAGGCGACCTGGGTTCTAGAAAGCAGCATGATAACCTAGCCCCTCCCGGGTTATTCGGTCTACAGACACACTGGCATCAATTTAATGGATGGTCCAAAATGCCGTTTATTTTCACGCCTCGTGGTGTTAAATAGTCAAAGGGGGCTTTACTACGTCAGAGGGGGGCAGGGGGTCCTTATCTTTCCGTGACATCCGAGATCTTCCGGGCGCCTGTCCCTATCTACCACACACATCTCCCCCCCGCCCCCCCCCCCCCCCCCCCAAAAAAAAATGAGGTAGTCATAAACATAGGCATTAAGATGGGGTACAGAGTAGTAACTTAATAAAAGGAAGGGGGTTGGAAAACTTGAGTGAATTTCGCGAGGCTGATTAGACAAACCTCGCGACTGGCAATGCTCACAGTCCAGTTTACAGCATTTGTTGTTGGCTTATAAATAGAATGTTGGCTTGTTCCAGGCGGGTTTGAACAAATGAGACCAGCTTGTTTAGCAGGCATGGTCTCAAGCTGAGAGCTAAAAGCAACATTGCTAGTGGACTTATCAGACTGGAAATTAGGGTGGTGAGTCATGGTGATTGATTGAACTAGGACTCGAACTAACTCTGTTGGGCTTCCCTGTCTCTGTTTCTCTGGGTCAGTCTATCTCGGAGCTTTGCTATAGAGTCTCTAACAACTCTTGTATGATCAGCATAAAAATAGCATTCTTCTTTCAAGGCGGCACACAAGCCTCCTTGTTGCATGAACAGGAGACCCAGTCTTCGCCTGTTTTGTAAGACAACTTCTGAGAGTGTGGAAACTGATTTCTCTAGAAAGGAGATGGATTTCTTGATCTTCTGTAAGTCTTCGTCGATGGTCATCTGCAGCTGGGAAAGTCCTTGGTGTTGGGTCACGAGGCTGAGACACTCGTGGTTGTGCTGGCTGCTCCCAAGTTGAGCAGCATTGCAATGGTTACACTTGTTATTATTTCTCTTTTGTGGAGCTTGCCGGGTTTTTCAAAAAGTTGGCACACCTCTTCGTTTGAGTGGTACAGGACTTTAGGAACAGTTAGAACTTGGACACAGAAATTGTCAGAGTCATTGAATTTGGCAAGGGACACACAAGGACTTACTCTAGATCGCTGACAAACTCACATCTCGGATGCAGATGGGATCACCTACTTGTTGATCTTTTTGTCGGGTTTGACAACTTCGGTGCAAACATTTCTTTTCTGGTTTGCTAAGGTGGCATTGCCAAAGCACTTGCTCTGGCTTGTGACTTGATTCAGGGTGATTCCTCTGCGGGGAGTGTCTCACCTGCACTGGTGAGGGACATCGGCTGTGGAGTAACTAAAGGGGATGTTTAAAGCAACTCCTTCGTAGAAAGGAGGTTTAACATTGTAACAAAGCCAGCAGGAATCAGTTAGGTTCGGGTTGGATTTATTCAAAGATGAAAAGGTAGCTTCTAGCATGCGAAAGATAGGGTTTAGGTCAGACACGGCTAAGCGGTCTATCTGGAGGGCATCCGCATAGCTGGTCGGGGTATTGGTGACTTTTGTGGGCAAGGCTTTGGGGTGGATTGTGCTTTTCTCTTTTAGTGAGTTTTTTTTAATAACTTCGTTGGGTCTGACCGCTCGGAGCGCTGGCAGCTGCAGCTTGATAATTTGCACATTCACTCACTCTTTTGATGAGTGGAGGACTACTGTCTACGTCCTGCCTGTGGCCCAACTAGGGTGATCTGGCTGCAAAACGGTCATGTTATAGTCAGTGCATGTCTGACGTACATGGTCTCTATAGGGGTTTCGATAGAACCCTGTCCTGAAGAAGCGTTTGTTACAGCCAGTGGGTGCCTAAGTGAACTGTAAAAACTTGTCGGGCTCCTGCGGTTTCTACCCGTATCTTGATGGTCTGGCATCTGTAACAATGGTTTCACAGCCCCAGAAACTACAGTACCCCCACCCTGGGTAGTTGCAATACCTTTTCCTTGGGTTGGAAGCTGGGCACTAGTAGGCTATGTACATGTGCATGAGGTGTGGGGCGTGGCGGTCTATCTTTGGTTGCCCTGGAAACAGGTCGGTGATGTGGAACACAAAGGATGGGGTGCCCGGTGTGGTGATTTTTTTGAGCACCTTGTCGCTAGAAAGGTGTTGCATGACTTATCTGAATGGCTGATGGGGGTAGTAGTCTGGGTTGGCTTGCATTCTGGCGATGAGCCCCAAGAGCAAAATTACACAAAAACACCATTGTTGTCTGGGTCTCACCGGTGTGTATGTTCTCTGCTGGTTCTTTTCTGGCCCGGTAACTCTCACAGGGAAGGCTCTCACTGCAGCTGCCGGAGCCCACTCAGCACACACTATCTTTATCTTTTCCCAGTCAGTGAACTGGGCTGGCTCGTATTGTGAACTCCTTTCGGAGTGGCTTAGGGTTTTATTAGGTTTCGCTCTAAACCGTGTTAGCTCTGCTCTTTCTGTTTCTGAGTCTCAATCAGTGTCCGACAGCTCTCCCGAACTGCTGCTGCTGGTGGTGTCTGACTGAGAGTCGGAGGCGGACTGCCAGTGCACTTCCGGGCTCCCGTGCCATTTTGTGTGGCTCTGGCCCCGCCCCTCCCTTCGGAGATGGCGCCACTCCTGCCCCCTGGGCTTGCCCTGCCTCCCGGGGAGGGAGGTCTCTCCCTTAAATGGAAGCAGCACTGAGCGCGGCTCCCGACTGGGCATGCACTCTCTGCTGCCCTCCCGCGCACGCGCGTTTGCAAAAGCCCCCCGTTCTGGGCTGAGCGGCCGCTCTCTGCCGCTCTCCCACACGCGTGCACCAGCAAAGAGCCGCGGCTCCAGCCCGAGCACGCGCTCCCCACCGCTCTCCGGCGCATACGCGCCTGTGGGAAGCCGCGGCTCCTGTCTGAGCATGCGCTCTTCTCTCTCTTCTCCGTCTTTCTCCCACGCATGCGCGTCAGCAAACACCCGCCACTCCGGGCTCTCCCTGCCGAGGGTATCTAGGCCCCGCCCCTCCCTTTAGCCAGCGCCATTTTCAAACGCGTATGGCGGGGGTGCTACCCGCGTGCCCTCCTGCGCTGCGTTTTCGGCGTCTCTGGCTTCACCCACCAGTTCCTCCCAAAAGACCCGTGCGCGCTGCTGCGCCTCGGGCACCGAAACGCTGGCTGGCGGTGAAGAGACGGATGGGGAACCCGTGGATTTTCGGGAAGGTTCAGCGGGCGAGGGGGGACCCGACGAGTTCGGCAGGGGGGCCCGGGGGTTTTCTGAGGGCACCGGGGGGTTTGGGCTCGGGCTCAGGGAGGGGGAAAACGCGCCTGGCTCCCGCGGATCTCCACCCTCGGACAAATCGTGTTCAGACGCTGTTTGCATTGTGGTTCCTATCCCCAGCTTGGGGGTAGCTAGCAGACACACGCGTGCGGCGCTCCAGAACTCCTGTTCCTCAAGCACCTTGCGTAAGGCTCGCTCGACCTTTCCCCACGCTTTGAGGCTTTTGCTGCTGCCTGAAGATTTTGTATCTTCGGCTAGTGCGGCCCCGTGCATCTCCCCCACACCTCCGAATGGAGGATTTCAACTGGACGCTCAATCACCCTAAGCTCTAATAATCTTGTGACAGCAAGTTGAAAATCCCTGAGCTTGCACTTAATTCCTCACTGTTTATAAATCATACTCATGACCTTCGCCATGGCTTCCATTGGCTGGTCCGACGGCATCCCATCCGCTAGGGTCAGGTTTTCTTTCCTGCCCTAGCCGCTGCTTCTGTCCAGGCAAAAACCCCGATTCCCGAGGGTTTTTTCCTCCTGGGTTTCAGCACCAAATGTTGCCTTCAGATAGAAGGCAAGGCGACCTGTGTTGTTGTTTAAATTTATGGGGGGTCCCCAGGGAGTGCCCCCCAGAGACCCCCGGGGTCTTTTGAGATCGTGGTTGTTCCCGCGCTGGCAGGCAAAGAGACTTCAGACGCCGGTGGGGTGCTGATGAGGTGAGGGTTTATTCACTGAGGGAGAGGGGAAGGGGGGAGGGGGAAGGGGGGGAGAGGAGAGAGGAGCGTCCGGACGCCTCCAGGGGTAGAGGGGCAAGAGGGGCAGAGCCTTCTGCCTTAGCATTCTTATCACAGAGGTTCAAAGGGGCGCGGTAACATTCTCCAGCCAATGAGGTTACAGATACAGGATACTGCAGGGAGGATACAGACTTGGGATAAACCATACATTTTCCAAGGGTGAGCCAGAGCAAACCATTTCCATAAAATGCAATCCCACAGACCTGGGTTCCAGAAAGCAGCACGATAACCTAGCCCCTCCCGGGTTATTCGGTCTACAGACACACTGGCATCAATATGATGGATGGTCCAAAATGGCGTTTATTCTCACACCTCATGGTGTTAAATAGTCAAAGGAGGCTTTATTACGTCAGAGAGAAGCGGGGGGTCCTTATCTTTCCATGACATCCGAGATCTTCCAGGCGCCTGTCCCTATCTACCACACACAGCTCTGAGCTTTATTAAGCTAAGAACAAGCCTGCACTACAAGTAGATTTTTAGTTTTCAATTAAAATTGCTATTTTTCTGCAACAATTCAGGATACCTTTGCACACCTTCTCTTTCAAATAATATTATGTGATATCCTTGTAGACAAATGGACAAGTTAAGGACAAAAGAAGTGGACAGCAAGGTCCTGAAGGGCTGGACCCATGCACAGGGGTCAGTTGCATATGGGCCTGATTTTCTGAAGCCTGAGAGTTTGCTAGCTTTCCCAAGGGAACTTTTCAGCAGTTTCTCCTTTCCCAAGCAGCTTTGTGTAAATAACTATTCTTCCCATAACATTTCTAGGTAAACAATATTCCTTTCCCATAACAACCTCTCTCCCAGGTGTTGTTTGTGTTACTTAACCAATGGAGAGAGGTGTCTATCCTATGGACCAATAATGTGCCTTTGTAGCACAGCATGTTATAAAAAGGTTGGAATGAATTGTAATAAAGCCTTCTGATGTTCTTCTGCCTGCTGGAATCAAGCATCTTTATTTCATGTCCAATTGTGACTGTGGCACATAGTCCAGCTGGAGGCATATTGCTAGTGGTGTACTCCAGGGATCAATACTGGGTCCAGTCCTGCCTATTATCTCCATTAAAGGTCTGGATGATGGGGCAGAGTGAGAAGCTCAGCAATGTTGCAGATGATACAAAGCTCTGAGGAGTGGTTTATGTACTAGGTGGATGTGCTGCAATTCAGAGGCAGCTTGGCAGGCAGGAAAACTGGGCAGAGAGGAACCTCATAAGGTTCAACAAGGGAAAATGTAAACAAAACTATTTACTTTTCAGTTAGATAACATTAAGGTTTGATATATAAATAGAAATGTAAATTTAAAGCAAAGTTCCAATTCTATGAATTGATCTGGTACTCTCTTTTCCATTAAACAGAATGAATGAAATTTCACTATTAAAATAAATACTCTCCCTTACAATCCCCCAGTCCTGCAGCCCGGGGAGGAATAACCCCATGCTCCAGTACATGCTAGAAACCCACTGGATGGAAAGCAGCTCTGCAGAGAGGGGCACTGACATCATTGGTGGCCTACAAGTTGCCCACAAGCCAGCAATACACCCTCACATCTAAAGCAGCCATACGTGTTCTGGTCTGCATAAAACATTTTTGTCAGTACTGGTGAAAGACATCTGGAATGCCATGTCCAGTTCTGGTCTCCCCTAGTAAAAGTGAGATATGGACTTCCAGGAGCAATTCTAGCACAGGCTGACAAGCATGGTGAGGGGATAGGAGCACCTCTCAGGTAAGATGTTGGGAGAGATGGGACTGTAGTCTGGAGAAGTCTCATCAATGTGTGCAAATACCTGCCAGGAAGGAGTTAAGAAGAGGGAGCCTGATTCTTCTCACTCTACTGACAGGACAAGAGAAAATGGGCAGAAATTAAAACATGCTTTATAACATGCTCAGGTTTTATGCTCCCTGTTGGGCTGAACCATGTACCCACTTAACTAATGCTGGTCTGGCTGCCACAGAAGGCTTTTCTCTCCACTAGTCACCTCAAGACATATAACCTGATGACCCACTCATGTGTCCACACAAAGAATATCCTTCAGTGCCCTTTGTGTTGAGACAAGCTTTTTTTTTTTTTTTACAATAATTGGTGAGCATTATTTATATACTCCCAGAGATAATTATTCTTTTGGTCATCTCCTCTGATCCTTCTGTTGTCAGAGAGTTTGGGTCAGATACATTGGTTGAAGATCAGAGAAACGAAACAGCAACGAAGAGTAGTTGGTCACTGAGTAAAATGTCAGGGCTTGAAGAGAGACAATGTAATTTTCATTAAGATTCAAGGGAAGTAAAATGCTTCAGCCTGCAGATATGTGTCTTGAAAGCTGCAGCTGCAGACTGTCATATATTGGTCACCTTTCCTGTGTCATTTTGCTGCTTTACTACCAGATTTCTTTTGCCATATTCTGAGCAATTTACTATCCTCAGTAGTTTATTTTAAATTTTTTACCCTAATTTATTAACTTCTAAGATGTCTTAATAAGCTCTAAATTTTTATGGTCTTTTATACTCCAAATTGGGAAAAGTACTCTATTTGAAAATATGCAACAAGTGAATTTTAGACATGGGATATGGGGATGTTTGAAACTAACTAAGCACTGCTAATATTTTCCCCAGATTCACTGGCTCTTAGATTATGTAAATTGATATCAATTTCCATTTTATAGCAAGCAGAATCAAATTAATTAAATTTGTTCAATTCCTGATTTAAGAACATGAAGAAAGAAGTTTCAGTTTAGACAATGCTTATTTTTTTTAAGGAAGTGGGGTGGTAGTGGGGTGTAGGTTGTGGTGAGAGAGTAAGAAGATATAAATTCAGTTATTTAACATGAGATTTCTATATGTCACACACACTTGTATGAGAACTCAGCAGAAAGCAAGATTTTTTTACATTTTGAAGCCAAGCCAGAACTAAAAAGAACTTTTT
The DNA here is from genome assembly GCF_021018805.1 of Prinia subflava. NCBI lineage: Eukaryota > Metazoa > Chordata > Aves > Passeriformes > Cisticolidae > Prinia > Prinia subflava. The sequence continues at coordinate 95,741,011 of NC_086247.1, forward strand.
GTAGTAAAATGTTCAGTTGAGAAAACAAAGAAAATAAACCATGATACCGTAAAGGCATGACTTTTTTAACTATAAGAATTTGTTTCCCAAGTTTAACTTATTAATATTAAATGATCTTTTACACCTAATTGTCATGACTTTCACTGTGCATTGTGAGGATTTCATGTCATCAGTTCAAGATTTTTTTTTTTGATCATTAAATAATAATTTAAAAAAATCCCTGTAATTTTGTATTTCCTTCTAGAAATCAGAGTTTTAGAGCTCTTGAGGGCTGATGGAGATCATCAGCACATCCTAATTTTGTTGATTTTGAGGTACATTTTTGAAGAGCATGGGAGGATCTAAGGCTTCCTTGCTGAACTGCTATCTATATCTGGGGATGGTAAAGACAAATTTTCAGGAAAATCTTCAGCTGCAGTATGGCAAAACACTAAAACTCAACACTCAAACTTGGTAGGAAAAGTCAAGACGTAAGCTAAGAATTCCATATAAATATGTGGCTAAAACAGCATATCAACATGTATTTTAAAACAGAATTTTTTAATAAAAACCCACATATCTGGCAATATATTAACAAAGGACTCTTTTTTAACTTTATTGGTGTTTCAATAATCTTCATTAATTAGAAAAAGGAGGCATTTTGAAATTTCAAACTGAAAAGGAATGGAGTTTAGGAAGTTTTTATTTTATTTTTTATTTTATTTTGTTGGGTTTTATTTTTTATGGAAAGAGGAAAAAGCAAGATCTTAGATTAACTGTAAACTGACATTGCTGTTATTTGATTTAAAAAAAATATTTACTTTTCAGTTAGATAACATTAAGGTTTGATGTTGATATTTAAATAGAAATGTAAATTTAAAGCAAAATTCCAATTCTATGAATTAATCTACAGATCAATTAAACAGAATGAATGAAATTTCACTCTTAAAAGTAAATATACTCCCTTGCATCCCTTTCAATTTTCCGTTTTCCAAAGATTTAACTTTGTTAAAACCTGAAGGCAGTAGTAGGGAAAATATTGCTTTTCCTGATAGAAGTGGTAGAATTTTTTGTAAGTTGTGATTTTTTTAAATTCCAGAGTTTAGCACTCCTTTTTTGTAAATATGGTTCATAGTAGGCTTGAGGAAGATAATTACTATTTTCAACATTTGACAAAAGTTATTAAGCTTGGTGCTTTTTTTTGCACTCAGCTATATGCTACAGGAAGACCTTACACAGCATAGAGAAATAACCAATCTGTATTTTTTTTCCTTAAACTGATGCAGAATTTTGAAATGAAACTAGTAGGAAATATGTGCATGATCTCATTATTGCTTTGTGATCATTGCACAAAACAATAATGCAATAAATATTTTTAATAAGACCAGAAACCTTGATTGCTTTAAGATTTTATTTCTATTGCTATAGTGAATCTGAGAAAACTGTAATGCAACCACTTAAGCAACCTCCTGCCATGGAAGCAATCCAAAAATCAGAACAAAAGCCTCCTACAGACTGGATGTGACGCCTTCGATTGTTATCATTCAGCACACATCTTAGTAAACTAGCAACCTTTCCTAGTTCTAGTCCTAGAATGCTGCAGCTTCTTGTCTAGTGGGGAGAGACCAGGTAAGTGTATTTGGAAGGAAAAGTGTCCAGATCTTCCATTGGAGCTTCTAATTTTACAGCAGATGTGGTGGGCAGCTGGTTTGGATATATGTTAAAAAGGCATGAGACAATTGCACACTTCTTTAACGGTTTAATCTTAAAGGAAAATGCAGTGTACCTCTCTGAATAGCTTCTTGTAATGAACATTACTGACATTATTTCCATTTCTGCTCTCTTCTGGTCTTTGGGGATATGTCTTTTTGCCTGCTGCTGAGAAAACAGCTGAGATGAGTTGCACAGGAATACAACATGGCAAGGAAAGGGTACGGAAAAAGCAAGTTTTTGCCACCTGTCCTAGTATCCTTCTCCCCCAAACAGCAGTAGGAAAACTAAGCCAAGCATTCCAGGTCTTTGCCACATGTTTGCCTCATATTACACCATCTCCTTTTGTTGTTTGTGGGAGCAATTTAGATCCATTCTGCTCATCCTTAGAACAGCTGCCTTCAATCTTGCCTGGATCATTGAGAAAAATCGAAGCAGTTTGGAGGCAATTTAATGAGGACGCAGAAATAGAATTGATATTATGGACAGGCAGTTTACATATTACTGGTTCTCTGGTAAACTGAGAATTATTTTATTTTTATGAGACACCCATATTTTGGTGAAAAGAACAGATTTGCTTTTCAAAAGGTTAGGTGTTGTCTGACAAATAATTCCTAGAAGCCTACAGCTACAAAGGAAACCTGCAGACCTAGTCCTTTTCTGTGTTAAAAATCCAGGTTTGAAACAATCAAACCATACTCTCATCTTTAGGTAAATACCCTCTGTAAAGTGTAAGAGAAACATGAAAAATCACCTGAGTATTAACAGAAGAGTTAGAAAAGTGTTAAATCCATCTTCAGAGAACTTGAAGCTAAATATATCATTCACAAAATTGTGACATAAGTCTGCTGGGGCTTTTTTACTCATGTACGTATAGTACCAAGATGACTTGACACAGGCATAAATATTCTTATCCTGATGCCTCGAGGCTGCCCTGATGCTGAACACTGGCCTTGTGGGTGGCAATGTTCAGAAAGATGCTTGTCCCAATAACTGCAATGCAGGAGGAAGAGGTGCAAGAAAGCATTCTTGCACCCTGGCAAAAGAGAATGGGAACAAAATTCAGAAAGTGTATTCAAAATTTAGATTAAGGTTCATGTTAGTTTTACTAGAAAAAACCAGTAGCAGTACTGCAGGGAAAATAACAAGTGTATTTTGTGGTGTCACAGAAAAGATTTAGACAATCCTTGAGTTCAGCACAGTCTGAAACTTCTTTAGCCTATGCAAGAGATTTCAGTGGGCCTCTTAGCCACTGAAATAAGAAAGAAATCACTTTATACCACAGAAAATGAGAGGCATTGATAAGCTCTGGCAAGCATTTTAACTATTACGTTATTTTCCAAAACACTGTTCTTAGATCTATTGTGACTGTTTCATGACAAAGGCATTCCAACAAAACCAAATCTATCTAATCTCAGAAGACCTATTTTTATTTGTTAGTTCTTTATTTTGCTACTGGTTATTGGCAAGTGTTTGAAATTTCCTTTGTTAAATTGAAGGAATATTTCACTTTTTTTTCAGAAAGAGAAATTGTGTGCTTTATATCAATTTTTTCCTACCTTGCCTAGTCCAAGGCATACAGAATTGAACAATTGCTTTAAAATGAGAAGTAAACAATCACAAGAATGTTTCTATGTAAGGAGTGTCAAAACATTGGCATATGAGAACCTGAGCTCTATGCTTTCATGTTAGTATTTAAAAATATTTTAAACATGTGGAACTACAATAGGTTCTGCATATTCTTCCTACAAAGCAACAAGTGAACTTCCTTCTTGCAGGATCTTTGATTCAAGATTAAAATCTTAATGTGGGAAATAGTGTTCATTCTGGAGACCCCACACATGAAGTTCTGTAAACGTCCTTTCAATCTAGATCATGTTATTTTACCTTTGAAGTTGCAGCAAGTGCTTGCATAGATATTTTTCTGTAGTGCAAACAGAATTCTGAAAGGAAAAGGTTCCTTTTGTAGTCTGCAAGCTGGCTCAGTGTTGTTTTGTTCACCTGTAAATTCCATGTGGCTTGTGGGGAGTGGCACATTGTTCCCTCAGGAGATTACAAATGTCTGTGTAAAGAAGTGGCCAAATATGTTTCTTGTAATCTGGGTTGCTGTAAAAGATACAAACTGTCTTGGCTGTCTCAAATTTTGCCTGGAGGGTATTGAGATACACTGTGGGTGTGTTTGTGCACACTCATCTAAACTGAGTGTATTTTAGCCCACACTGAAATGAAAGTGCACTTTGATGATTGATATTCCCGATAAATAAAAGCTTTGAACAGGAACAAATGTACTTCTAAATTAGTGCACTTTGTTAACTAACAATTTGAATAGTAGGAAGGCTGGCCAGGGAGCAACTGATCCACTTCCCTGAGCCCTGATTCTGGCTACTCCAGCCTATTTTGCTGACAATCAAGAACCACATGCTTTGCTGGTTTTCAATTCACAGTCTTGAGTATAAATTAAGAGTTAATCAGAGTAAGTGTGAACTACTTTAGAAGAGTGTTTGTCAAAGTACTGAAAACTTGCAGTGAAAAAATTCTTGTGGAGGCATCAGGCACCTTTGAGAGTATTGTGTAGATCAGTCTTTCTTTTTTCCTGCTACTTGTTATAGTCCACATATGTATGGTGATGGAACCAAGGAGAACAATTTTCTATGTTATGAGGATACATACTGTGTTTCTCTGCTTGGCTTTAAGTCCCAGGAGAGTTATTTCAGCCTCTCATTAAAACCTCACGTAAAACAGAGAGGGTGATCATGTAGCGATATAAGCTTTGTTGCCTTAAAAAGTGATACTCTATCCATGATGAAAAATGGGTGGGACCAGAAGTAGACATTTCTGTTTGCTGGTTCTTAACAGGGAGCCACATATGATTTGTTCCAGTATCTTTAACTTCAGAAGTAACTGCTGTAGGAATGAAAGAATGGATTTGTCCGTCTCCCACATTAAAGGTTGTATGCAGCCAGACCACCACCAGATGGATAGCAGAGTTTGCAATGTTAAATATGCCTAAAATATGGGGAGCTGTTAGTGGTCAGTGTGTTAGGAGTACATTTAGTGCTCATTTACGGAGTACAGCTCCGAGTGCACCTGCAGCTGGAGCTGCAGGTTGGGCTCTGGGTATGGGAGCCCAAGCCCCAGGCAAGAGGCCATGACCTGCCCAGGGACCTGTGGCCCAGCCAGGTAACTGGACACTCAGAGACACTTCAGGAGCTCATGATTCCAGACTTCGCCATGCATAGACTGTGAGATTATAAAAGCCCAGGGATTCCTTTGTTCAGGGTGCCTCCTTGGAGACACTCATCTCAAACTGTTATTTTGTTATTACCCCAAGATTTAATTATTTTGAGAGACTCAGCTAAGGGAAACCTGGGGTTGAGCCCATAAGGAAACCTGGTCTGACTGGGAGTATGGGGGATGCAGCTGCCAAAGGGGCCTTGGTCCCAGATTAGGTGATGCCAGAGTTGGCTCCTCAATGGTCAGACAGGGAGGTCTCCTTAACAATTGTCCTCCTTTGACCATCCAACTGTTGACTGAAATTATCTTGTAGAATTAAAAGTTTTAGTGGGTTCTACAACACTTTACCTGTCATCAGTCACTTTTGCCACATACATGGGCAAGAACAGCTGGCTGAGTGGAATGGGGTGGTGCAAGTGGATATTTCAGTGAGAAAGATCTGGAGGTATCAAACTAAGAATAAGGTGGTAACAGATTACTTTGCAGTAACCTGAGTCTTTCCTTTAGATTTAACTCCTTGATGTTTTACTGCCTTTTCAAAGCTGATAAGATCTTCAAGCCCTGATTAACCCCAGTTAAATGCTATTTTGAGGAACAAAGAGTGCAGAAAGTCTCTTGCACATTTTGTGCTGGTGAAGTGCACAGAATTTGTCAGCAGGTTATAGTCTGCTTTGAGTATTCTCAGTTCAAGCCACTTTGGATAAGGTTCTGGAGTTTAATTTTGTCACCATTTTGATGTCTATTTATATATTTATATCATCACTACATGACTAATGTCATGTAACAGCTGTAAGAGTGTAAGCAAAAACTGTACTTTCTGTGTTGCCCTGCTTTTTGTAGCCTTTGCATCTGCTTTGACAGGGCTTTCTGCCAAGCTCGAAGTGGCTGGAATATTCACTGAAATAAAAATTGCTGTCAATGTTTAAATATGCAAGTATTTGTGGTGATTGGTTAACTGGAGCACTTCATGCAGGACCTGCTAAGATTAAGGTTACACTGGAAATAACTTTTTCTAAAAATCAGCAACAACAAAAGAACAGACTTGTGTAATTTCATTTTTAATGTGTTTTTCATTTAATTACTTTTATAGAAATTACTAATGTATTTGTTTTCAATATCTAGAATTAACTTTTTTTGATTTTTTTTCATGCATTCATTTTTTCTGTTTGATTTTTTTCGCCCATGTACTGTGTGAGTCAGATCTGTTAATGCAAGGTGTGGATTTCTGGCAGTATCTCAAGTAAATACATCATGGAATCATCTGTTTGTTGTTCAACTGATAGCACTCATGTACTCTACAGCCCAAGAAGTAAATGATCACCTTTAAATAATTTTGGTGAAAAATCCTGAGATGGAGCAGATACTAGCTTTCAAGGCTATACTTTGGGTTTAGCTTGTTCACTTGTCATAGTATACTTATGCTTCAGAAATATTGCCTGAAAACTAGATAGAAGCAGAGCGGCTTGTAAAAAAACATGGAGGCACTGAAGTGTAGATTGTATAATTCCAGAAGGAGTTTAAACCACAGCCACCCAACAAACAATTGAATTAAGATGTGTTCAGCAGTTTGAAGCTACGTATCTTATGGATGTCAAAACATCTTTGTGTGGCAACTGGTAGAGGTTGTTTTTTTCTTTATGAGGAAAGGCACCTGGCAAGTGCAGTACTGAACGATTTATTTGACAAAGCCCATAAAGAAGACAGAGATAAATCTGAAAATGAAGATGTGTCATTTTCAGTTGTGACATTTATTGATACTTGTTTAAATAGAGACTCTTCAAGTTGTTTGTTATGAATAGCTGTCATAGCCTTCAGATGCAGTCTGTAATTGGAGCAATAATTAAGAGCCTTGACATTTTTCTTAGCATTGTTCTTAAAAGTAGCCATTGCCCTGTACCCTCTGGGAACATATGTCGTTTCAATGTGCATAGAAGGAAGAATTATTTCTCAAGAACATGAAGTAAAATTTGTGAGCCAACAAATTTTTTCACCAATTTTTCAAGAGAGACCTAAAAACAAACAAATAATTGCTTGCAGTTTGTTTGATTTTTTTAATGAACTGTTTATTGGTGCATTGTATTGTGACCTATTTAAGCTTGAAGTATGTTTCTACACAGCTGCTCTTTACTGGTTCGGTAGAAATGCTAATTTTCTCTTGTGTATGCACATACTGTCTCTTGCAAAATGCTGCTGGGGATATTATTCTTCCAAGAGACCAGTTTGTCAGTCTGTTAGACTGAATGGTTGGGGTTTTCTACTGAGCAGTGTCTGGAACTACATTGCTGTGGAATGTGTGCAAAGATAATGAAAATTTCTCTATAATAATGAATAAAAAGAGTCTAGCTAACTGACTGTCCCCGCATTGTGTGTTCCTGATACAAATAAATGAGGAATTTTTTTAAAGGCCTTGTAAAAGCACTAGCCTCTCTTCTGCACCAGCCCCTGATGGCTTACCCTTCACTTACTCAATTGTTTGGGTTATGTTTATTAATCATTATTGACCTGTTTGTTAAGTGTTGACATCACTCCCTATGCAAGAGAGATAAGGTCTTGTGCTCTGTTGTATCATTACAGGGCAGCTGTCCAAGTGCAAATTGTTCATCTAGATTTGAAATATTTGTCTTTTGAGCTTTGTAATGAGACTTGTTTACATGGGGGAGGGGAGGAGAAAAATCCTTTTAAATGAATGCAGTAGTCTCAGTATAAAACCCCACATTAATTCAGCGAAATAGCAAGGAGAATGTGTTTTCCAGCTGCTGTTTGTAGATCCCTGTTGCTAGGATGCTTGATATCATCCGGTCCCATGGTTATGGTCTGCCTATCTCTGCTTTTCTTGACAACGAGGTTAAAGACTATATCCTCATTATTTATCTGATTACAACCAGCTCAGAAAATTATTGCTAAGAGAAAAAAATTTTATGAAGCTCATGTAAATCATTAGGATTTCATTAATGAACTGCTAAACCTCTCCCATTGGAAAGGTGAACATGAAAACCTGCCTTGCTTGCATTAATTTTTTTGACTTTAATTAGAGGAAACATGTCCTTCAGTGTGATAACTTGCTGCTGTAAGACGAATGTCTTTGCAGAAAAGGAAAGTTTTGCTCTTTACAACAAGGCTGACTATTTGAACCTTACATTAAAAGCATGAGCCATTTTACCATGTAGTCCCTGGACAACTGGATCATACATCTCACTGCCCTTATCTATGCTAGTAGTTTGTAGAAGACTGCTCCTTCTCAGTACAATCAAACATCTCCCTGGTACTTATTAATCAGTGTCAGAATGAATCATAGGAACTGCAGAAAGCAAGCAAGCAAGAGTTTTTCCTGCAAAAATCCTTTTGGTAGAATTGGTTTAGAGTTGTTGCTCTAAACAAATAAAGCAACAAAAAAGGAAGAAAATAACACATTAACACCTGTGTCTGGAGGAAAGGAAAGCAGAGGTTGGAGAAAATATCACAAGTTTATTCACCAGTTACCAGAATACTCCTATGGGCTTCTAGTTTTCTCTGCTTGGTAATTACATCCCATTGTCTTCAATGGTAAACCTTGTTTACCATTTATGAGCTGAATCAATCCTTCCCTGACCTCATTAGTTCAGCTGTTGGCTGTATTCTAAGCTATGTGGCTGCTTTGTTGCATCTGACATGCTATTCTTTCTACCACCAGTCAGGACCAGAACAGCTCACAGAGCTTTAAACTCCCAAAGAAATCCAACTGCTGTTAGTCTGGGCTGTAAATCCCTTGGTTTGTTATAATCCCTCAGTGCAGTGACATTCACAGTACTTGAAAGTTTGAACTGCCAAGACTGAGGCTGTTACAAAGCTGAGAAATACACATGCAATCAGCCTTTTTAAGATGGGACATTTTGATTAAAAATGCTTCTCAAGTTTTCATTGATTGATGCCTTGTCATAAAGAATTTCCATCTGAATTTCCAAAGATACTGTCTTAAAAGGAGATTCTGGACTACATCCAGTTATCTTGCCATGGCTCCTTTGTACTGGGAGCATACCGGCCCCAAACTCATAATTTGGATAAGACAGTCTCAGAGTTATTCTTGTGTTTTTACATGAGTAGTAAGTGTTCTAGAAATGGCTGTTAAGAATGATTTGTTTGTTATGCCTCCTTGGCTGTGCTTTCTCTTTTTTCTGTTTATGTCCAAGCATGGGGGCAGGAATGAAAAACTAAGATGCAGCTTGTCATCTGCTGATCACCTTCCAATAAGTGACTTTCTTCACTTGAGTTAAAGTGGTTTATTGCCTCCGTATGATCACTATAAAGGACAGATAATATCAGACTGTTATTTTGTAGTCGTGTTTCTGCCATACTGAGCACATTTTGGTTAGAGGGTACCATTGATGCTTTTGATTTTCCATTTGTTTGAGCAACTAAAACCTATTTGAAGGGATGAATAATAGGCTACAGTCATAATGTAACCTACATATGAATGACCAAACAGCATGGTCCCAATTGCAGTGGGCACTTGAAAGAAAAACGCTGTAATGAAGAAGTACAGAGTTCAACTTCCACCACTATCAGTAACTTACCAATCTCCTGTTTCAGATAAACATAAAATGCTTGTAAATGAGCTTCACACATTCTCTTAGCTGTATGTGTGCAATATAAAGGTAAATTTAAAATTTAAGTGACCAATTCTGAGGAGGCAGAACATTAGTCCAGAAGGATCATTCTCTGGTTTGACTGGAATTACTTGAAGAGTATCAAGGAACACCAAACTGAGTATTCCACCAGAAGGGTGCTCTAACCACTCTTAAAGTTCCAGTATTTGTGGGCTTTTAAAAAACACTCCTCTGAAAAAGTAGAGTTGAAAGAACCACATAAAAAACTTCCTGCAGTTCTGCAAGAAGGATATTGAAGCTTTAAGTTCCTATAATTTCCTTCAAATCCTTAGCTTTAAAATGATCCAGTTGCTTGCAATCAGTTCTGTGTCAAATCACATGGTAACAGAGGGGATAAATTACCAAATTCAATTCCAGAAGAGCTCCTGTCTATACAGATGTGGCTAAAATAGCCAACATTACCAGTTCTTATCGGGAGTTGTATGTCAAACTAAACCCTAGATGTGAGAAAATTCATAGATGCTCCTGTATGCTCATGGTGTCAACATGACAGTTCTGTGAAATTCCCTAGTTTGTTGGATTTTCTCTTCCCATGCCTGTACTATAATTTTCTTCCTTTTTAAACTGCTGCTTGTAATGTTCTGTTTTCAAAAGATTATAAATATACTCGATATCTGGATGATCTAGAATATTTACCACTTTGGTCAGCTGCTGCTTGTCTAGGTGAGTCTTGAAAACTTTCAGGGCCGGAGATATCAACTATCTCTGGCAATCTGACTACACAATGCCTCCTATGACAAGCATGTTCTGATATTTTTCCTGATATCCAGCACAAAAATGATAAAGCAGGACCTGTGTACTTCGTCTTGGAACAAATTCACAGCTCTAAAAAAGCAAGGCATCTTTCTTCAAATGACATCTAAAACTTTAGCTGTCCATATTTTAAAGGTGAAGAAGTGGGTCGTATTTCACAGCAACACTTATCCAACTAAACAAGGTGAGAACTTTTACAGTGTTGAAAAGTGAATATATCACATTATTTTTGCTAATTTCTTGTGGTGAAAATCCAGCAATACTGAAAACGGTAATTTACTTTTTTTCCTCCTACCTTCCACAGCTGCTGCCTTTTTTCCCACCAAGATTTTTCAGACACATTCATGGGCATCTCTCTAGGACTGATTGGAAAGATTATGCAGACTTCTGTAAGAACATTATTATAATAATGTCTACTGATAAAGGGTTGTTCTATAAAAATAGTATAAAACATGTATAAGAGTCTGAAGCCACCAAGTGGGCTTAACTCAGGAGATGTTGTTGTGGTAAAGCGCACTCTATTTTTTTTCCATGTGAGATACTTCTTCAGTTTCCAGTTCCACTTTTTACTTCAAATTCTTGTTCACACTACCCTTGACAAAATTATTATGATTTGTGCCATGCTGCACATTCTTTGTTCTTAGAAGTGACAGAAAACCTTCATAGAGCTCTGTCAACCTCCTTCAAATAAATGTGTGAGAGAAAGATGTTGCCTTCTCTTGCAGTCAGTGTTGTCTTTGTGGGTTTAGTGGGTGCATTTTCATAAGTTCTGTGGGGAAGTAATAAACATGGGTTTTTATGTTTATTTTGTTACTGAACACTAGTATGCTGAGGGCATAATGAAGCAGATGATATTCTCTCCCTTGTTGTGTTTGGGAAGGACTCAGACTGTCACAGACTGGCAGCCAAACAGTTTATTGGAACAGCAGCTTTAGACTAACATAATGTGCTTTCAAGTCAATTCTGATTGGGTCAAAGGAAAAAAAATGAAGGATTGACCACAAAGAGAGGATTTTCCTGCTGTCAGGTTGCTGGGGGGCTCTGACCTATATATAAGTGGGACTGTAGCTTTTTCTTTCCAGTAGTATGAAAACATTTAAAGAGGGAATTCCACTTCTAAAGTGCACTTCGGTAGGGGTTCTAGAACAGGGTCCATAGCCCTGTCTGTTCTCACCTAAAAGTTCATTTTACTTTATTTTTAAGCTTAGTCTTGTGAATAATTTTAGTGTGGGAGAGCAACTGAGAAACTCTACTTGAAATTACGTTATTCCTCTGCAAACAATGCAGCAGCTATTAACACAATGTCTGTAAATTAATTTCTTGTGACTTTTAAAGTGAAAGAGTTGTGGAAATCAAGCTTCTATGAGAAATGCTGAGGTGGTCTTTTGCATTTTGCACATTCTTCTGTAAAACAGCTTTCAACTTTATTGCTAAGCTCCGACTTTATATCATAATTTTTATTAGCATATTAGCATAATTATGCTAAGTAATTTGCATAATTAGCTACATAGCTAAATATACCAAGAGTTGAAGTCCATGATCCTTGTGTGTCCATTTCAACTCAGCATATTCTCCAATATAGTCTCCTAGGAGAAAGTAGCATAGATTTTCTAATGGCAGATAATATGGCACTGGGAGGCAGTGTTTTCAAGAACAGAGCTTTTAGCCATTCTGTGTTCTCACATGAAGCTAAAAAGCTCTTGTAAAAATGCTAATTTCCATGCCATTTTTCATTCTCATTTCAGGCCAAGATTTCTGGTACTCTGTTGCCTTGGTGTGCTGATTGCAGCTTTGCTTTCACTCCAAAACTCAATTTAGAGCTCTGATACTCCTTTGTACCCTAATGTATTCCCATTTGATCCAAAGAAGGGAACTACTTGCAGGTGATGGGGAAGCTGACCAGTACACTAGGAATGAAATTCAGTAGTAAATTAAATGAGAGAATGAATTTGGGAATACATACCAGGCAGAATCTAGCCTCTTGTAAATGCAGCTTTCCCTTGTTGCTATCAAAGGTGTTTTATGTATTTAAAAGAGAAGTAAATTTGAAATGGCTTGAGCTATTTATATTTCTTGCTCAAGCAGATCTGTGAAGGCGCTGTAGCTGGTATCACGCAATAGTTGCCTGGGATTTCCAATCTATTCCTGTTCAATAGTGTCATGGGTTGGCACTGGCTAGATGTTAATGCACCTATGAATATATGTTTTTTCCCTAACAACTACTGTGAGATGTGATTAAGAACAGAGCAAAGCAGGCTTAAATCTTAAAAACAAAAAAAACCCACTAAAACTTTATTACATTACATAAGAACAGAGACAGAAAAACTCTTAAACACACACAGAGACAAAAATAAAAACTCAGAACATTTTTTCTCTTCTCCCTGTTTCTATCCCCCACACATTACTCTTTACAGACTAAACCTTTAAGTTTTAAATCAAAACAATCACTACTCAAAAAAAAAAAAACAACAATCTTCAGTTCAGCAAGGGAGAGAGAAGAGTCTCTCTCGCACTACAAACTGTTCTTCAGAAAACACAGGTCCACCCCTTATGTGTTTCTGTGTTATCCCTAGCACCGCCCAGAAAAGTCTGCTAAAGTGAAACTCTTTTTTTCCTATGTCTAGCGCTCTCACCGCTGTCTATAGTCTAAAGCTGTATATAAAGCTCTTTTAAAGATACTTGCATGCCAAGCTCTTCTCCTTTTTACCTAGAAGCCGAAGTTCTAAGAGCAAGTCTCTCTTGAGAGCAGAGAGCGCCACTACACCTTCTCCCTCTCTGCTCGCTCTACTCTTCAAGTGCTAGTCACTGTAGCAAAAGCAGAGGCAGCTGTATCTACCTAAAATGTAGTTTATGTTCAAAAAGAGACTTAAGTTCAGTCTATGGCTGACATTATGCAAAAAAAGTTTAGCTCAGAAAGCTACTCCTCTCATTTTTTGCCCATCAAGTTCTTTCTAATTGTGCTTTATCATCTCAGTCCTAAGCTGCTTCCCTCTCTCTTCTGAAACTACCAGTCATGAGAATTAATGTCTAAGAAAAGTTTCTTTCTACTAAGCAAAAGTTAACAGTTTCTAGCTCTCAGCAAAGTGCAAGCTCAAGCACTCTCAAGCTAAGCAACTCCCACGTAGCTAGGCACTTTCTCCCAGAGTTTAAGGAGAGAAGAGAGTAAACACACACAGAAAACACTTTCACAGTTTTCTATCCCTCCATCTTAGACAAGGCAGCTCAGTTCTAGTCTTGTCTACTCTATTCTCTTCTCCCTAGAGCTCTAGCTTACCTGAGCTTAACCACGTGTTTCTCTTCTCCCACCCAGCCTCGTGGCTGGGCAGGAGAAAGAAGCCTAAAAAGTTTCTCTGCTTAAACTAGAATCTAAAAGAAGCCGAACTCCCCTAGAGTCCTGCTTTTAACTCTTTGTGTCCTCAGAGGCGTGTTTAAACCTCTGAGTGACTAATCTAAGTGCCAGCAAAAAAGCTAATTACTAATTAGCCTACTCACCTCCCCTTAAAAAAATTAACCTCCCCTCGCAACCACAACTAATAGAATGGTCAGACATACTCCTGGCCAGCAGAGAATGGTGTAGTCATTATTGCTGTATTTTGTTCTATGACTTGAAACTGGTTTGTTGGTTTGCTTTTTTTTTTTTTTTTTAAATTGTGACACTCCTTCATGTATAGCATATTTAGATCTGTTCTCCTTTCCTATCTCCATGGCTGGAGACATGTGCTAGTTTTTTATTATATCCTGTTGTTTCTAAATTGGCAAATTTCAGTGGAGACTAAATTAGTGTGGCATATAATGTAAGAAAACTGTGTGCGATCATACAGAATGGCATGGTGACTTTTACTTTAAAGCTCATCTCGCTTAGCTCACTCATTTGTATTTCACTCATTCTGTCAGAAGACCCAAGGTGTGTATATTCAAGAGGCCAGGATTACTCCAAGTGGTGTGGCCAGGATTACTTCTGGTAACGTCCTGGTTTCCACTGGGATATAGTTGATTCTTTTCCTAGTTGCTGGTACAGTGTAATGTTTTGAATTCAGCATGAGACTGATATTGATAACACACCGATGGCTCAGTTGTTGCTCAGCAGTGCTTACCCTGAGCTAGGGGCTTTTCAGGTTCCCGTGCTCTGCCAGTGAGGAGCTGTACAAGGAGCTGGGAGGGAGCATGGCCAGGACAGCTGACCCGAACTGGCCAGAAGGATATCCCAGACCATAGGGCATCATGTCGAGTATATAAACCCAGGAGAGTTGGCTGGGAGGAGCTGATTGCTGCTGCGAGATAGGTTGGGCATCAGTCAGTGAGTGGAGAGGAATGATACTGTGCATCACTTGTTTCTCCTGGATTTTCTTCTCTCTTTTCATTATCTCACTTTTCATTATTATTATCAATTACTGTTGCACTTACATTTATTTTGATCATTAAACTGTTCTTGCCCCATGGGTTTTATCTTTTTTTTGATTCTCCTCCCCATGTGGGGAGGGGGCAAGGGGAAGGGAATTGAGTGATTGGCTGCTTGGTGCTCAGTTGCCAGCTGGGGTTAAACTATGACACAGCAGAACAAGGGGCACTGTTTACTAACTCCTTGGCACATGTTCTGGATTATTCATTACCAGTAACTATATCCTGGCTCTCCTGAACATATTTTTGTAGCTTTCTAAGTTCACAGTGATTGTTATAGTTTGTTTTTTTCATCATGTCCTGCCTCTGAGTGTTATTAGCATTACAATTTTATTAATTATCCTTTTGCCTCCTTTTCTAACAGGAGTACAAGAGTCTGGTTTTTGTTTGCCGAATTAGATATCTTGATAAACTGCATGTTTATGTGCTGAGACTGTGACGACCTGTTCTGCACCAAGGTCTGGAATGTGGATGAGGTGAGAAAGAAGGTGTAGGGCACTTTCTGCAGCTCAGTATGAAAGACCTGACAACAAATGGCTTAATAAAATAGCTGCTTTAAGAAGACAGAATAAAACCAGGAATATAAGTAGGGAGTAAACCTTTTGTCCCTTCAGATGCTGAGAAGCACATATGCACACAGCATCAGGTGGACCCAGGACAGACTTTGGCACAATATGCTAGGCAGATTCCATCTGTGAACAGAAGTTCCACCTCTTTGGTCCTTCAAGATACTTAATAATGTTCTTACAAGCAAGCAACTCTACTCCTGAAGGTTATTGAGGTGAGAACTTCCAGCTGCACTGTTGGACATGGGCAAGGATGTGCAGGTGGAGCAGGAGCTGCCTGTGGAATCCTCTGCTGTAGCCAGACCCTGCAGACATGGGACACACAGAGCACGGCACAGCCTGAGGGCCACACAGGTGTGCACAGCTCAGCACAGCCTGCAGGCCGTGCTGGGTGTGCAGATAAGCACAGTGCAGCTGTGTGCCTGCTCATACAAGCTGTGATGTGCATCATCAACTCTTCTACCTAAAGCAAGTGGTTTCCCAGGCAGAGTAAACACGCCCACTGATCAAAGTGTTACCAGCACTTGTTTGTTTTTCCTGCTCTGCTTTCACTCATGTATTTGCATTCATACTTGATTCATACCAGTCCCGATATTTCTGTTTCTCTGCAATGCTACTTTTGTATGTTGCTCCTGGAAGTATAGTAGAAAATTCTATCTCTTTCACTCAGTGCTTTTTTCCTGCTTTGAATCAAAAAGGTAAGATATCATGAGTTTAGCCTCTGAAGTGTTTTACTTTAAAAAATACCTATTTATGAAACTAGTTCTACTTTAAATTAAAAATTACTAGAATACAAAATAAGAAGCTGCATCAATCAGTGCACTCATCTTTCCTTCTTGCTATCAGAAGAAGCACAAGACTGGGTTATCAGACTGGTGGCCATGACACACAGTGCTCTGATCTTTTTTACAAAATACTATTCTGGACATGAACTGACAGAGGTGTTCTGAGAGTTATTATGTAACCTGAGAATTTTTTTGAGTCACTTCTGGGTGTAGTTCAATATATGAAGAATGACAGGGCCAAATATAGTGGCTTTATTGCAGACTTTTTTTTTAGGAAAAAAGGTAGACCATGTTACATACTGTAAAACTTTGCCAAATAATTTTCAGAGATTTGTCTCTATCATTCATGATGCCTTTTTTTTTAACCTTATATTTTATTTTGGTTTTTTTGCTTAGCACTTTTCTGTTTTACCCAACTGGTAGATCAATAGTGCTTTGAAAAAATATTTTCCATTTATACTTAATAAAACAAATCAGTATTAAGCCAATTATCTATGAAACATTAGGTTACAGGGGATTGTAACAATTCATAGAACCAGAGCTTTGGAAACTGAGTTATAGAGCTCAGTTGAGATGGTAGCTGCTAAATCACAGCTTTGAGTATATTGTAGTCAACTGCCTTAGGGATTTTGATGTCCTTAGAAACCTGAAGAAGTTGCCCCTTTGATTCCAATTATTTTCACATCTCTTTGCCATGTGAGAAAAATTAAATCTTCTGGCTCATATTAGAAGATTTCTGCTGTAACAAGAGTGTAGGAGCATATTGAATGAATTTCCAATGTTGAAATGTTTTTTGTTTGATAATTTATTGCTAATGGGTGGGTTACTGTTGATGTTTGTGGGTTTTTTCCCTTGTGGCACATTATTTTCCTTCTGCATCGCTGTGATGCAATCTTCTCCTGAATAGGATATATATCCAATATAAAAGTATAAAGCTGACAAAATACATCATGTTTGCTCTGAGTAACTCAACTGACATGATTTTAGTGATCATTCAACCATGAGCATTTAAATGTGATCTGAGACTATTCTAGGAGAAGCCTCATCTCCAGTGTAGCATGTGACATGACTTGTATGGCTGCTCCACATGCACACATACACAAAACACACAAAACAAAACCCAAGCAGCCTCCCCACCCCTACCCCCACCCCCCCCAAAAAAGCAAGGACCTCAGGAGTTGAGGCTTTGAATGTCCTCTAGCAATGCAGGTCTGATTTAACCCCATTTTAATGCCTGAGTTCTTTTCCCCCTTATACCAACTTGCTGTTGTTCACTGCAAGAGTTTTATATTCTGTAAGCAGAAGTAGCAGAGTGCATTTTCCTGTCCCAGGTATTCCTATTCCTATTAGCCTGACAGAAAATAATCTACCAGTAGCAGTACATTTACGCATCAAGAGTATAAAATTTGCTGTTTGACATGTGGACAAATACTCTACTCAGACATCCTGTTCCAGTGGTGATAGAAGTGGAAGAAGTCTAATCTAAACACCTGAATACAAGGATAACTTAATCAGCTTCAGCAAAATTTGACAGAGCATTCACCTGTGTCTTTTAGTGTGGAAAGAACCGTCTCCAGTTGCATTGGTTAATAGAAAACATTGTTGTATTAATTGTAATTATTTACTAGAAAATACTCTGATTTTACTCTAGTTGACGGTTTGCTTCATGTTTTGTAGTTGCTTGGGTTTTATTTGCAGTAGATGAAGACTTAAATTATGAGTGGGACTCAGCTATTCAAACACTTCTAAGGAAGAAGTGCCAAGTGGCCAAATAGGACATGAGACCTAAATGAAAAACAACTCAGAATTTGAGAATCCTTTTTGTATTTGACCCTTTGCTTCATGTTGAACCACATTCCTAAGCAGTACTGAACAGACTGCTTAGATGTGTTTTTTTTTTCATTTATTCGGGCTTTAATCTGAGTTTTCCAATTTTTTAAAGTAACAGTAACTGAGAAAGTAAGGGAATTGCAAATCAAATGCCATCTCCTTTTATGCTAATGGTAAAGGTCTTAAATTTATTTGGGCTAGAACTTCACATGTTGAGTTTAGGTTAAACTTCAATATATCCATATCTGGTGCCAGTACATATTTACTCTGATCAGATGAGCTCTGATAAAGATCTGTTTGTCTTAACACCAGTAGAAAAAAAAAAAGTATCACAACTAAGTCTGTTAGATAGGTTCATGTTATTTTCTCTAGACAAGAAATAAGATGATGTGGTAGATGCTAGGATAAAAATCACTTAGTTTTAACACAAATCTACATCTCTTATCAATTCATTTGCCAATCAATGAACACTTGTCAACAGTTGTCTGTTAAAAATGTCACAGTAAAAGAATTCTTACTTTCGCACAAAGAAAATACTAGTGGAATCTAGTGCCAGGGGCAGTCAGCAACATTTGAGATGAACAAATAGCTGACTTTGAGCAATGCTTCATATATTTTGTTATTTGCTGACACAAAGTAATTAAAGCTAAACTGAACAAAAAAAATACCCAGTGTCTCAGATTCCAGCAGCTAACTGCTGCAAGTACCTCTTCAGGAAGCTTCTGTTCTGTAGTCAATCTTGCTAAAGTTTTCCTCTTTCATTTTGATCTTCCCAGCTTTCCCTGAAGTATTTGAGAATGTAGGTCACCTAAGGCAAAGCAGTGCTGAAAAAGCCTTGCACTAAAGAAACAGCATGGCCATTTCTATATATATTCCGTCAAGCTTTTTTACCGTTTTAACTGCAATGCTGAATCTTAGATATTAGGCTTCATTGAAGCTTACCCTCTCTGTGTTCTGAGGTCCACCTCCTAGCCATGTCCTCTCCTGTCAGAAAGAGAAGTGTGATTTATATCCCCTCCTAAGAGTATTTTAGGAGCTGGCTCTGAAAAAGTGCTACACTAATAAAGAGTGAAATGGGGACTATACATGATAAATTGAATAAACTACCAAAAAGGGAAAACAAAATATTTTTCAATGATTAACTAAGGAAGAAAGAAACCAGAGAATTAATAAGGCTTCAGCAGGTACTTTAGTCTTTGTCCATTATATGAAATTATATGGAATACAGATATTTAGAAATGGCTCAGTGGTATGGGCTTTTGAATGAGTTGTCTTTAACTACAAAGTCAGTGGCTTTAACTAGAGTCACTTCACATTGAGTTAAGATATTCTGTGGTTGAGGGACCTGTCTCATCATAACCTTTACACCCCTGAATGCTTCCCTTATAAGACTTTTTTTTCCTTTAAAGTAATGACTTTGTGTTATAATATTTTATGTTGCTCAGATTCCCTGCTGCAAAATGGACTATGCCAAATTTATGTGAGCAAAACAGGTGCGGAGGGAAACTGAGAAGGTTGATAGCTTCTCCAGGGAAAGCCTGTACAAAGTACGCTACTGGAATCCATGTTTCTTAAATCATGATACAAAGCACTGGATGTGCTGCAAAGTTTATCCTTTCCTACAGCTGTTTCACACTGTCCTACTTTTTTTTAGTTTTCACTTTTTGAAAGGGCATTGGGGAAGAGAATGGAATAGAAGTTGGAATAGCATTCCATCTGAGAGAAAGATCATGTGATGAATTCTCCCAAAAAGTGTTTATGTGCAACAGAGAAGACTGAGTGAGAAAGTGTTTCAAACTTTACAGTTTCTGAAGCTCTGATTGGAATTTAACTTTTCATTACATTTTTTGATGGAAGGCTTGGCAATGAAAATTTTATCATGGTCATTCATTTGCAGGATTATGCTCTGTACTCTTAGAGTGAACAAGTTATTTCATTAATCCATGTGCACATCTGCAATCTGGCTTCCATATCTGCATGGTTTTATCAATAATTTATATTTCAGTAAAAGTGATGAGCAATCCTGATTCCTCAAATATAATCAGATTAACTTCTATACAAAGTTACAGGACTGCATATAGCAAAATACAGAATGTCCTAAGTCAAACTTTCTGTGTATGAGAATGATTCTTTATGCTTGGCTACCAATTTGAACTTCTGCCACACTGTTCATGTAATTAAATATTTCTTGCAATTTCATATATTTAGAAATATATTTATACTGCTAGTGATATCTGGCAGGGAGCTAGTTTTGTCCTTCTGTAAAGTGACTATGACTGTACATGTAGCTGTACATAAATTGACAATACGTATGTTGCACTTAGATATACAAATGACAATATTTATTAATATTTATTACTATTGGTATAACTTGGAAAGCCATACATGATTTTCACAAGATGGAGAGAGTAGGCTTGATGGATTTTTAGTTTCTGTAACTATTCCAAGAAGTGGTTAAAACAAGGAAAAAACTGAACAACCTCTATTTTTCCAAATGAAGTGACTACTAGGCATTTAAGAATTATTCCATAATTTTGATGGAAGTTTCAACCTAATTAATGCTCTTTGATTCACACAAATTTCTGATTAAAACTTATCAATTTGAAATTTACAAGTGAACTAAAGTGACCTAGTATAATAATGATGTGATCTTGGTGATACATTTCCCTACCCAGGCCTTGATGGCTCAAGAAATCCTTTTATTTACTCTTTAGTAGTTCTGACTCAAGACACGATGTGTCTTCTGATTCACTGAGAAACATAAGATTTATGTTATCTACCATTTTGTCAGCATTAGATCTCATGTCTTTCAATCTGGGAACTAATGTTGGCCACAAAGTTTTCCAGCTCTGGTGGAACTGGCTTAATATATTAGCAAAGGACCCGTCTAAGCAGGAAAGAATTCTGTGTCTTGTGGAGAACCAGCAAGGAAGGAAGAAAGAGAAAAAAAAAATTAAAATAACAAAACCTTTGAACAGAATTTGGATGAGGATAGACATATAAATAACAGAAATGGGCAATAAGTATAGAACCTTGAAAAGGAGCTGTGTCAAATGCACAAAAGAAATCTGCATCTCTCCCAGGAGACTTTGTCTTGAAACAGAAGTGGCATGTTAGTTGATGGAGAGGATGAAGTAGGGAAATAAGTACAGTTTTATTTTGAATAGATTTGTGTTCTTCTTGCAGTGCTAATTAAAATCAGTAATATTCTTGAATTCAACATGAAATCTGGTTGTGCTTACTGCATAGCTCTGGAAAAGGAAAACGTAGAGCAAGTTTTCTACACTCTGTAGAAAGATGTCAGTTGCCATCAGACCGGAGGCAAGACAGTTCATCCTTAAACTGCAGCTTTTAGGAATTTTGTACTCTGAAAGTTCCAGTGGGACCCAGGTTATAAGCAATGCCTGCACTCTGCTCCATTCTTGGGTTCTAAGGATGTGTACTCCTGCTGCAGTAGCTTGGGGGTGTTTAACAGAGTGTGTCATAGACAATGACATTCGATCAGTCATTTAGTCCATTTAGAAGAACAAAGAAGAATTTAAAATGCTAGGTCACACTAAAAAATCATCAGGTCAGATCTCATGGGAACCCACACAATTTGCCTGTGCCAAGAAGAAAAGATGGTATCCTTCATCCACAGCAACAGCCTACAAATACAGCTGTACTAACCTCCTGGGAAATGCAGCTAATCTTAGGACAAGACAGTGAGATCTCCAGGTTGTGGTCAAGGGTCTTTTCTCTTGTGAGAGAATAGACTTCCTGAGTAGACCGGGATAATCAAGGGTTGGACTACTCTCTGGATTTTCTGCAAGGCCCTGTTCTGTGGCAGAGCACTACTATCTCATCAGTGTACAACTGAATAGATTCTTCTCTGGTCTGAGAAAAATCACTCTTTGTGCAAGGATGAGAGAGGGCTTCTGGGAACTCTCAGGAATTATTCATAACAGTGTAATTATATTATGTAACATAAGTGTACTGAGTGCTGTAGAAATCCACAACATACATGTTGGCATTCACATTATTTCATTTTCCGAAAAATGTCCAAGGCACACATAGGACCCAATGACAGCATTCAGGAGCTAAAAAGCTAAAATGAGCTAATGAGCTAAAAATTCAAATAAATGTAGACAAAGAAGAACTGTCAATTTGCTTTAAAATATGGAAGAAGATAATTTTCATACAGGAGAAAGATGAACGCAAAGTCACATTACTTTTTTAAGATAGTGTGATAATATGTTGGGTTGACCTTGGCTAGCCTACAAGGTGCCCACCAATCCCACTATCACTTCCCTGCCTCAACAGTAGATGTGACAGAAGGCTCATGGGTCAAGATAAGGCCAAGGATATGACTCAGTAATAACTGTCATGGGCAAAACAGACGCAGTGTGGGGAAAATAATTTAATTTATTGCAAATCAAAAGTAGGATAATATGGAATAAATCTTAAAACATATTGCTTCCACTGTTCCTTCCTTCCAGGGCTCAACTTCACTCTTGACTTCTTTATTTCCTCCTCCTGAACAATGCTGGGGGATGGGGAATAGGGATTCAGGTCAGTTCATAATGCTTTGTCTCTTCCTCCTCATGCCCTTCCCCCTGCATGGGGTGCCTCCCATGGGAGACAGTCTTTCAAAAATACACAACACAGGTCCTTCCCATGGGCTGCAATTCTTAATGAACTGCTCCAATGCGGGTCTTTTCCACAGGGTGGAGTCCTTCAGGAACAGACTGCTCCAGTGTGGGTTCCCAGGTGGGGTTACAGGTCCTGCCAGAAAACCTGCTTCATCATGGACTCCTCTCCATGCAGTCACAGGTGCTGTCAGAGGCCAGCTCAGGGATGGGCTTTTTCTACCTTCAGGGTGCATCCACCTGCTTGGACATAGGATCCTCCACAGGCTGCAGGGTGGATGTCTGCTCCATAGGCTGCATGGCCACAGCTGCCTTACCATGGGCTACACCACAGGCTGCAGGGAAATCTCTCCTCCAGTGTCTGGAGCACCTCCTCCTGCTCCTTCTTCTCCTGCAGACCTTGGGGTCTGAATAGTTTTCTGGTCCATTCTCTCACCCATCGGCTGCTGTTGTGCAGCATTTTTTCCCCTTTGTTAAATACACTGTCACTGTGTGTTGCCACCAGGCTCAGCTTTGGCCAGAAGCGGGTCCATCAGAGCCAGCTGGAGCTGACTCCTCCTGACACAGGGGCAGCTTTCTGGTATCTTCTCATAGAAACCACCCCTGTAGCCTGCTTGCTACCAAAACCTTGTCATCTAATCCAAATACAGATAATCAAAAAATGGATTTTTGTGATTTTATACTAGAATTTTCTAAAAATTGGTTTGGGAGGTAGAAGACAAGCATCTTGAACAACACCACTTGAAAGAACGAAATAAAGGGACCAACATTTTGTTTCATCCCTATCCTTGCCACTTGAGAGGGAGGTACCTGATAGACTGTGAACTGAAGGGTGAGAAGGAGGCCGATGTGGATTAGGTTGGCAGAACATATATGCCCTGAGGTATTACTGATTTATTTTTGTGACTCATTTATCTTTGACAAACTTCATGATGCCACATTTTCAACAGTATGACTTCAGGACTAGGAACTAAATTACTAAATTCAATTAAATTAAATTGCTAAATTAAATCTCTAAAACCCTATCCATCTGAGAATATATGAAATGTTGTTAGATTCTTTGGTAAAAATTCATCTCCATGCTCTAAATTTGGCACAGAACAACAATATCAAGCAGGGGAATCTTCATCTTTATGGGGAGTCTCAGGAGTGTCACAAAAGAGAACTGATGGTCATCATTCAGGTCTGAAACACACAACATGAGTCTGGAAAGGCTCTCTAGACAAACTTCAGGGTTGAAGTCAGGGCTACTATTAAGGCTGTTTGGGTTTTGCCTTTTTTTCTTTTATATGTTCTTGATATTCTTCACACGTATATTTGTAACTCTGTCACCTATAGTATTAGTAGCTAGTTTTCCCAGTAATTTTCCATGATACTTCCCTAAGCAGAAAGACAACAAAATTTCCAGACCTCCAACCTCTGGGGGCTGCAAGGCTCCATGCCATCTTAGTTCTTCCTGGGAACCAAGGCTGAGAACAACTCTTCGAGATACATTTCATGGACAAAGTACAGGGAATTGCATCACCACTGGTCCTCCTAATTGTTGCTTTTTATCAGTTATGCTAATTTCCTAAAACCTATAAAAATGTACTCACTCCTGCGTGGGGGGGGGAAGGGCTTTTGTGGGCATCTTTCCAGAACTGCCTCTGTGGGCCTTAAAATAAAGATCGCCTTTTACATTTCCTCCTTACTAAAATCATCTTGAGTTTCATTTCCAGGTTGGGCAAAAGGCAACACTATCTAGAGGGTATAACACATACTGTGAGATGCAGGGAACTAGGAATGGAATGGAATGGAATGGAATGGAATGGAATGGAATGGAATGGAATGGAATGGAATGGAATGGAATGGAATGGAATGGAATAGAATAGAATAGAATAGAATAGAATAGAATAGAATAGAATAGAATAGAGAATAGAATGTTCATCAAGTCCAACTGCCTGATTGCCACAGGGCTGATTCAAAGTTGAAGCTTGTTTTTAAGGACATTTTCCAAATGCCTTACGGACTGATAGGCATGGGCCATCAACAACTTCTACAGAAGACCTGTTCCAGGGTATGACCATCCTCTTGGTAAAGAAATGGTTCCACGTAGCAAGTCTGAACCTCCCCTGACATTCAGGGAATCTTAGAATTGTACAAGACACCTTTTGGCTGGTGTAGGGGACAAAACTAAAGGCAGAGCAAGGGAGGGCTTATCTTGGCTTGGAGAAAATGGGTCATAGAGGGCTTGGAGGACAAAAGTAGCTGCCCATGTGTAAAGAGGTTTCTGGGCAGTATGCTTGTCTGGCCATGACCCACACCCGATGATCATCTGCCTTCTTCCTAAATTCCATTTCTAACTATTTTCCTAAATGGGTGAACTCTGTTCTGTGTGGATGTGATTGTATGGATGTCTAAGGGGCAGCAGTTGAAAGCGGACAAGGGATTATAGGGCTTGCAAATCAGCAGAGTCATCAGGCTGAAGAGAGTGGAGTGAGTAAAAGCAAGCACCAACAGCTGCACTGCAGATCAGGTGTTATACGGGTCCATGGTGCAAGCAATTGAACCAAGTGAGAGTGCAAATATCAAACCAAACTAGGCAGACAAGAGATTAAGAGGCTTGGGAAGGAAGTATGTCCCCTTCTCGGGAAGTAAGGTAGTAAGACAATTAGAGAAGGTGACTTCCAAAGGGGCCAAGAAGTCTATGCCAATTGATGGAGAGGATATAAAATCTGAAGGTCAGCTGAGAGACTGCATGTGTCTCTGTGTGTGTGTGTACCTGTGTGGGAGGAAGCTGGGGACAACAGAGATCCAGGCTGGAAGGAGGGCCTATCTAAGATATTGGGTAGTATTTGCTCAGGAGAGATCTACAGTGTGCATGTTTATGTGCTGCTGTGAGGCAGGAAATCTGTACCAGCAGCTAGAGTGGGACGGTGGGATCTGGGGAATAGTATGTCCAGATGCCAGTAAATGGGTGACCCGGGATCTACAGCCAGTTACTGGACAGACTGCGTGTCTAAGCCCAGCTACTGAAAGAACCCTGGTGCATGTGAAAGAGGAGGTCTGTATGAGCCCTTGCAGAGGGGTTCATCTGTGAAGGGTACAGCAGCTGAGAAGACTGGAGATCCAGGTACTGCAGATCATGGTGTGTGTCTGTGGTTGATGAGTGGGATTGCAAGTCTTAGGAGCTCATATGTCCAGGGTACAGCAGTGGGGCACATTGTGGATCCACAGGTGGACTAAGGTGAGTGACTGGAGGAATTCGCATTATACATATGCATAGATTTCCTAATGGTACACTTTCATCCTGATTAGCCAAAGGGCAACAAGATGAGGCCATTGGTGCTGTTCTTGCTTGTGTGAGTGCCGAGTGTTTCTGGCTGTATTGATCTGTCCATGTGCATACGCACATATGTATTGCAGGATTGGGTTTGTATTTCTGTGCCTACCAAAAACGTGCTTAGTTTCACTACTGAGTAATAACACAGGCTGGAAGATGAAGGCGTTTTGAGCCCTGGGGAGAAGGACTTGGAGATGTTTGCAGATGACATTGATTTTGCTTAAGAGCAAAAGAGCAAGTTGTGAGAGATCACAACTTCATTTGCCCTGCACTACCACAAAACCTTCACTCATACCACAGCCAAACTCAATCCTAACATGAAGGTTCCTTTAAAGTCCCTTTATGACATTCTGGGTAATTTCAATAATTGCCTTAAATTACCGAAATCAAAATTTATAAGCTAATTTTATAATAGTTTGTAAACTATTGTGTATCTTGGGCAATTATAGGTATATAACCAATCTAAAAATAGCCACATATATCCCTTGCATTTCAATACTGAGAATCCATTGCACATTAGCATTTCACTCTCCTCCCTCCCAACTGCAGGTAGATTGCTTTAATTTCATTCTAGCACAGCAACAATGAAGTTACAGTCCACCAAGCTCTGAGGGGTCATTGACTCTGGTTATAAATTCACAAATGAGGGTGCATAAAGCTGACTAGATTCCTGCTGACTCCTGGACTCTAGACCTGGACCTAGAGTGTCTGCACTCTAGGATTTTGGATGGGATTGCTCTAGAGTAGGTTTGTGACTGCGCTTCTCCACTGTGCGGCCTCAAGCTGCTCCTGGACGAGAGGCAAGCTAAGGGAAGGTGGGGCTTTTACTGAATGCCCGCTGCACCACACAGCCCAGTCTTCCACATTTACGTCGACGATCCCAGCTTCAAGTACAGCCGAGCGGCCATCCAGACCCAAACCTGCCAGAGCGCGGCACGACACAGAGGACACTGGTACCCCTCGGTGTGTCGGAAGGGGGAGGCACAGGATGCGCGAGCAGGGCGAGGCTCCACCTGCCGCCGCGCACCTGCCGCCGCGCTCCGGGCTGCGGGGCAAATCGGGACAACGGGAGAAACGGCGATAACGGGGGAAACGGAGCCGGCCGGAGCGCAGCCCCACCACCGCGCCATGTAAGGCAGCGGTGGCCGCGCGGCCCCTCAGCGGGCGCGGGGGCGGGGCGCGGCCCTGGCCGGACGGCGCGTGCCGCCTATGGGCGCTAGCGGCGGGCGGGCGGTGCCGCGCGCCCGCCAGTGGCCGTGCGGGGTGGGCGGAGCCGCTGCAACGGCTGCGGTTGCTGACAACACCCGCGGCTGCTCCCGCGCGCCCCGGACGGAGCCCGGCCAGCCTCGCCAGACCTGCCGCCTTCCACAGCCGGGGTGAGTGTGCGGACGCCGCTCCCGAGCCGGGCCGGGATAGCACCGCTCCGCCGGGGGTGGGTGGGGTGTGTGTCGTGTGCCATACCCGCTCCCTCCTTCCCATCGCGCCGCTAATCGATCGCCGCTCGGCTGCCGAAGGCGCGAGGGGAGGGGGCGCTGCCGGCGGTCTGGTGGCTCCGGTGCCCCCTCCCGGTGCCAGCCCCCGCTGGAGGGGCGCCCGAACCCAGCCCGGCGCGGCCGCTGCCGTCGTTATGTAACGCCCGAGGGGGGCTGCGGGTGGCGCCCCCGCGTCCCTCCTTGGGGTTTGTCTCCATGCTGTCCCCCGACGTTCTGGGCTCTCCTCCGGGAATCGGGGACAAGCGACCGGCGGGGAACGGGGCTCGGCGCGAAGCTGCGTGACTTTGCCTGCTGTAGGCATGGCTCAGCAGCCGCATCTCCCGATTGCCATCGAGGAGGGACGCGTGGCATTAGCCAGCGTGGGACCCAGGCGGCTTCCCGGCTCCCGGCGGCAGCAGGTCCGTAGCTGGGCGATGCTGGAGGCTGGCTGCGGGCGGCTGGCTAGCCCCGCGCTGCGCCCGCGGGCGGCTCCCGGAGGAGTCGGGAAGGAGCCACCTTGCGCGCACACACCAAATGCTCCGCAGTCAACAAAAAAGCGTCTGCCGCCCCAGCTGCTGCTGCTGCTTCATGCGCTCGTGTAGAGGCAGCGGTCCCCTTTTATGGAGACCGATGCGGAGACGCTATTTGCCGGATTTTATTTATTTTTTTTTTTCTTGAAATCCCCAAGCGGTAGCTGGAGGGGCTTCGTCTTCGAGAGCCGCTGCTGTATAGCGTCCTCCACAAAACCAGCATCAGGTGTGGGGTGATACCCTCCGCCTGCGGGGTGATACCTGTAGTTATACAGCCATGTACTCCGGGGTGGAAAACAAGGATGAGACAGAATCCTGTGAATGAATCTGTAACCCTGGCTAGCTCGTTTGAAAATAAATACAACCCCTCCTCCGCCAGATCACCAGCGGTTGCAATTATTTCTCCAGTCCTGGGTAAAAGCTCTTGTACATAGGTGAAGTTATTCTACGGCGAAGTCTGGTGTATGCTGCAATGTGCTGAACGCACATGTGAATAGCATCTTAAACGCTGACAGCTTCGAATCATGTAGGAGATACTGCTGACAACCAGTTTCCCTCTTCATGGTTTGCAGGCTCTACATGGGCAGGTTTGGGAGGGGACGAATTTTTTCGGATTTTACAGAGGGTTGCATAACTCCTCATGTTAATTTGAAAAGAAGAGGAGGAGCAAATCGAAGCCCCAGCCTGAAATGAAACACATGATGTGAGACTGTCTTTTACTGTGCTGTCTGACTGTTTGCTCCGTTTGCATCGTTAAATAACATGCTTTAGATGGGTTGGAAAGGATTAGCATAATAAAACATTGAGGTTTGGGGTTTTTTTTTCCTCTAGTGCTGTGAAAACTTTGGGAAAAACCAAAGAGATACCTGTACACTTTCATAATCTTAGGCTTAAAATAGCATCACTGCTTATCAAACCTATACAGCTTATTTTTAAAATGGCAATGGCCATTTTTTAAATCCTTTAGTGATGAGCCACTTCTTTATATTTTTAGAGACCCTATCACAACTCAACCTTTCATCTCCTAAATCCAAAATAAAATGCTGTTTTGAATGTCTTTATACGTTTCTGGGTCACAGTTAGATGCTTTTAAATAGTCCATTATTTGTAACTGCTGAAGTGTATGTCCAGTATTAAATTATAGTACAGTGTAGTGCTTAGCATGCCATGCAAGGATCAAATAGCAGATAAAATTCACATAGGAATCTCCTGCAGTGCCTGCACTTGACCCTTGTAAATCTAAGAAAAGATATTTATAAATGGGAATATACATCCAGAAAGTAGTTGTTTCTGTGTCATATTTAATCTGTGGCTTGACTGTGGTGAAAAATAATGTCTTTTAATGTAATTTTTATAGTAGATATATTCATTCCAGTAACTTTCTGGAGACAGCTGTGTGATATTTTTGCTTCTTGTATCTTGAGCTTAATTTGAAAAAATAAAGCTCTTTCAAGGAGTGAGACAGTCAGTTACGTCAATTTATGTTAATTATATTGTCATTATAGTTAGAAGCAATTAATTGTACTCAGTATATCTCAAAGTGCTTCAGAGAATAAGCCATACAATGTTTAACCTTGATAACTTGCTCTCTGATAAGCTAAAATACAGATTAAAATATCAGATATTTTTCTTGCTTTACACGCTTTGATTATATAAGTCTCTAGTGTGAGGATGTGACCATACTCACAAGCATCTCTCTATGTTTATATATTATTATATATATTTCATATATTACAGCAGGAACAGCCATTCTTTGGCATAGTCTGTCACTCAGTGGTGTCATGTCCTTTTTATTTGTGAATGCATACTGCTTGTAGGCTTGCATAAATGGAACGGATTCTCTTCAGCAAGCAACAAAATTTGGTTTTCTCTCTCCCTGAGAGACATTTTTATGCTGTGCCTAGCTGAAATTAAATGCAAGTATATAATTTCCACACCTACTGTTTCTCTGCTGTACTGGCATGACTATTGTGGGCATAAGTGTTTCAAGAAGTCTCTGCCAGTTAGTTGAAAGGAAATATTTTGCTTACTGTTTGCATTGCCATAGTGTCTGGAAGCTGTGGTCAGGGACCTTAACTAATGTGTCATGTCCAGTATAATGGAACAAAAACTGGGACATGGCCCCCTAAATATCATGATCCAAAATAAAGAACAAAGAACTATGAGTGGTGCAACAGAAAGAGAAATCAATCTGATGTTAAGAAGGATACATTGGTATGTGTGTACATTATCCAGCTGTGTACTTTCTCATTCTCGTGTAAGGGCAAAGGGAATTGTAGAACTTAATGTAAGACTTCCATTGTTCTCTGAGGGTTATCCTTGCGACATGTGAATGGCTTGGGTTTGGGGGATTTTGAAAAGTATCTAACTTGACTGAATGCTGAAAATTAAGGTAAAAAATCTACATCAACCCAATATGGAAAAATTTCTCTTCAGACTGCTTGATTTTTACAGTGTTTTATATTTAAGGTTATATTTAAAATTTTGAAAAGGAGTTTTCATTTCAAATTCCTTTAGTGATGAGCCACTTCTTTATATTTTTAGAGACCCTATCACAACTTAACCTTTCATATCCCAAATCCAAAATAAAATGCTGTTTTGAATGCTTTTATATGTTTCTGGATTACAGTTAGCTGTACAGGACAAAATGGTTTTTCCTGTATTTCATGCCCTTTCCTCAGTGTTTTCTATAAGCTGTTCTAGTTCTTTCTTCATCTCATCCCCCTCATGTGCCTACCCCCCCCCCCAAAAAAAAAAACAACATAATAATAGCTACACCTTCAGCTAAAAGACATTTCTGAGTGAATGCATCACTCTGCCCATCCCAAATTGCCCATACATAGAAGTACTGCAAGAATTTCCCATTTCATTGTAGAGTGGTTATTGGGATACTTTGGAATAGTGATGAAAAGAACTGTACATTGAAAATACCCCTATATAAAAATAGTCTTTAATACCCAGGGACTGTACATGTGTTACAGGACAAGTATGCATATCCTGCTCAGGTTTCAGGACACTCTTCCTGAGTGGGTGTTTATCTCAAGTGCTGACAGAGCAGAACAGACTGATTCTGTGCTACTCAGTTCTCTTGGCTCACAGGGGTATGTCCATTAAAACAGATGGGAAGTTTTTCTTTACTGTTAGTTTGTTATACGTGGTGGGTGGGCAACTCACTTTGCTGCTGTTAAGAGAGATTCTTAACTCTGTCAGGACTCTGAGGCAGCTGTGGAGAAGCTTAGGCTCTTACTCTTGCTAGTTGTCTTAAGGTTCCCTCTTTCCTCCTAACCCTTCTCCTGCCTTGGAGTGTTCTGGGTTTGTGGTACGAGTTTACCTTGTCCTTAATAGAAACCGAAGAGGTGGCAACCAAGAGTTTGCAGATCAAAAGTTCAGTGCATTATGTGGCTGATGAAAAGATAAATCTGCAGTGTTACTGTTTTAAATAATCATATGAAGTTAATTTTTGCTCAGTTTGGGTAAACTCTGGAATATGCTTCTGTGTAAGTGTTCATATATGGGGAGCATTTGACAAAATGGGCACAGAGAAACTTGAAATAAGAAAAAAATCAACAAGATAACAGTTTTTGCTTGAATCTCTGAGGGTTGCAGTCCTAGTTCAAATTCTTAAATGGTGTTTTATTGGATCAATACTAAGAAAATTCTTGCAGTAGTAGTGAAAATACTAAAAGGTCCTGCTCACAAATTTCTTTTTTCGTTATATGACACTGTCTATTTTTAATTTTAAAACAAACCTGGTTTGCCCTGTCTCTTCTGATTTGAGTATTGGAAGGAGTAGTACCCAAATATTTCATCTTGGAAGTGCTTACAGATGTGAAAGAACTTATTGATTTAGCAAAGGAAGTATTTCTCGTCTTATTTTGGACCAAGCTGTGGGTGACTGCAAAAAATCTGTACTTAAACGTTAGTTTATTTTCATGGATTCAGATAAAAGTGAAGTAGTGAAAAGTAGATTTTTAAGAACATAAAGGCTCTTTAGACAGTCTAACCTGATTCATATATCAGTTATATTGAGTTAGTTATCCAAGAGCAATAACCTACCTCTGTCTTTCAGAGATACTTGACTAAATATATCTTCTGTAGCAAAGAAGAATTCTGTAGTCTAATGTGCAGACATGAGGATATGAAGTATTTGCAGCTATTGGAAGTTACCTTTAGTACCCAGCATGGTTGATTGTCTCTTTATAAGGAAGTCATATTTCTAGTTTGCAATGGCATAGCCTGAATTTTCAGCTGTTGAGGTTTTTGATATCTTTGGCAGTAAAGAGCCATTTAGTAGGTGATTCAGTTTCTCTACAGAGGTATTTGGATCTCTCAAGAATTCCACCAATGTAATTTGTAAAGCATCTTATGGTAAAACCTCTTGTCTCCTGATTTTGCATCTCTTATATCATCTTCCTTCTTTGATCAGAGGTGGTACTTTGTAACTACTAAACCTTACAGTGCTTTCAAGTCTCTGTTAGCTCAGTTTTTCTTACATCTAATTCTGTCCCTGTCAATAGTTGATTCTCTAGATACTTTTACTTATGGGTGGTACTTTAATTCCCCCGTCTTACTGGAGTTTGAAGTGATCTTCCTGTACAATCTTTGATCCACTTTCATGGAGTAGATCTTCATTACTTGTGGCTTTTCCAGAAATATTTTGAAAGGGTTCTGTGGAAGTTCCAGGTGGAGTCTGCTCTGTGTGGGGTGGGTAGGAGGATACAATGTTATGGTGTATGAAGAAATGAGGCTAAGCGAGCTCTACAATTGCAGTGGAACCTGTACTCAGCTAATTCTAAAGTGATGACAGGCCCAGCATGTTATTTGGAGCTGTAAATTAATTGTGTGACTAACTACTGTGGCAAGCAGCTGTTGTCTTCCACTCTTTTCAGATCTGGGATTCCAAGTCCTTTTTTGATATACCATGAAAAAATACCTCATCTAAACAGTTGAGTCTCCTCTTTTGTTGTGCTTTAGTTGGTGTCATATTCACTTTCTCCTGTGAAGACGATTCTAGACACTGGCTTATATCCTTGCCTGTGTATGAAATTGCAGAATGTTTGTGTCCAGATTATTCATCTACCAATGACAGCAGCCCGGCAGAGCTTAGGATGAGTATTTAGAAAGTGGAACTCTGGAACTCTCAAATGGAGTAGTGGCATAATAAAAATGGAGTAGTAGCATAATGAAAATAAGGGTTCACCAGTACATATTTATGTTGTGGATGCTTTATTTATGCTTTTACCTTCATAGTTAAAACCTTGTGTAAGGGACACAGTGGTATTACAGGATATTATAGAGGTAGTTAAGAGTTAGCTAGATGGAGAATTTTTGTGTACTTTTAAGTGTTGTCAGGTGAACATGTTTTTTAAAAGAAATAAGTTACACAAAACCTATTACTGATAAAGGTTTGTGTGTCTGTGTACAAGTGCTTTATTTATATAGAGGTGATGTGTATCAAGTGGTTCTTTGAAATGGAAGAGTGTAATTTACTAAGAACTAAGCTTAGTTTTGTATCTCAAGTGACATTGTAGAAGTAACTAGCTGAATAGAAATAGTTTTTAGAAGTACAGCAATAACAACAATTTGTCAGCAAAGTAATCTCTGTGCTTGATAATGTCTTTTCTAAGTTAGATCCTTTAATGGCATATGTGATGGCATATGTTCACAGTCTGAAATACTGTTTTGCTGAAGAGAAACATTGGACAGGTTAAGTAGGTACCTTTTCTGTTACTCTGTGTGTGTCCTGCTGAAGGTCTAAATGTATCTGCATGATCTGGCCAGCCTTGTCCTTGTTCATAGTGCTAAATTCACATATATATTGTTAGGAGAACTCGAGGTTCAACCACACAGTTCCTCATAAAGCCTGCAAAAGGATTTAATTTTCTTTAGGTAAGGATGGGTTTAACTTAGGTAGATAGAGTTAGCTTTACTTGTTTTGCAGTGGTCTTTGCTCATTTGCCTTCTGTGTTGTATGCTAGGGAGAATGGATGGCTCTTATTCACTTCAGCATCACATGTGGACAAATATAACCAGAGCAGATCTCTGAAAAGAAATGCCTTAACTCTGGTTCTTACAGGTAACTGTGAAGGAAACTTAAGGGAAACTTTAAGAGCAGTCTAAAGCATTGCTTTTTTATTAGGAGGATGTTGTATTTCTCCATCTGTTTATCCTTCCCTAAGCTTGAATGTTTATGCAAAAATATGGGAAAAAAATTCCATCTCCTGTACTTTATCTCTGCCGTTTTTATTTGGCATAAATAATTACAGAGAGAAAAAAAATGAGAGTTCCCTTTCATTGCAATTTTGTGAAGTCTTTATAACAAGGGGAAGATGGATCAAGTACTAAAAGAAACCAGATGCAGTCAGACAAATTCCAATGCCTTGCACAGTTCCACAATTCATTATGAATTCAATTAACTCATAAAAATAATACCTTCTGTGCTCATTGAAAAGTTGCTTTCTTTTTTACTTGAATTGGCTAGAAGGTCTTAAGAAATTTTGGATGGCAACTATTTGTAGTGCATTAGATAAGTTTATCCAACAGTACAGTAACAGATTTTGATAAAAATTGTGTCCTAAGCACCTGCATGCTTACCAACACCTGGTGGGTAGGAAGACTGAGGAGGAGAATGGAAGGTAAAAGCAGGTAACACTGAACATATGAAACTAGTTGCTTGGGACGTATGGTAGAAAGGGTTAAGAAATTAGGGAGGTATCAGGGCTAAGACTGACACCCTGAACAGATAGTGCATTTTAGTTTGTAGGAGTCTGAGGAATTTACACTGCATACTTTGGATGTTAGCTAGATGATGGCCTTGATGCTCAGTGTAAAACATAGCTTTGGGGTCTTGTGTTGTCATGTTGGCAGTTGCACTGGAGGTTGGTATTACATCTGAGGAATAAGGCTGGCCTGTGCAAAGGTGAGTGTTACAGGAAAGAGGAGACACTAGTAGTACCATTATTGCATTGCAGCTGTGCCATTGTGCTGTTGAATTCTGCAAATTCATCAATCTCAGCAGCCAGAGGCCTGCTTGGTTTTTGAATGATTCTGCTGTTAAAAAGTGTGAATTGGAAGTTTTCCTTAATTCATACTAGATATATGACCTCATTTTAGCAAATTCTTGGTTGATAAGTATTCTAAAGAATGAACAGTTTTAAAATACACTGCCTTTTCCATTAACATAAATGTATCTGAGGCTGTAATAATGCTGTAGTGTTCTAGTCTGCTATTCTGTCTTAGTTACACTCATATTCATTTCCATGGCAGTTGATGTTGTGAGATGACTTCCATTAAAACTGTGTTTTAACACTGTTTTAAACTTGCTGCAAATGAAAGTTCTTAGAGGTTAGCTAGACAAAGCAGATGAAAAAGTACATGAAAGTACATGAAAAAGTACGTAGCCAAAAAAAAAAGGCATTCAGATTTTTGTATCCTGCTGATATGCATATATATATGTTTGGGTGGGGTTTTTTTGAGGGGTTTTTTTGTGTGTGTTTGTTTGTTTGTTTTTCAAACTTTTTTTGATGTGAAGATCCTAAAGGGGTTTAATAGATTTGCAGCTACTGAGAATGTATCTTTATTTCCTTTATTAAGTCAGAGACTGTTAGTTTTTAGAGTAGTCATAACACTCATGTATCTGGCTTTAATAATTAGTGTAGAATATGGGTCCTGGGGTCCTCATGATGTTCTGAATACTGACAGCAAAACAGACATGTTTCTTCATCCCTGTCCTTTGGTTTCCCTATCTGTGGCTTGGCGGCGATGATAACTTGTGTTACAAGTACTAAGCTTTCTGATGAGCAAATAAGCCATGAATTAGTTGTCAGGAACAGGGCAGGGAAGGTGCTGTGGTGAATTCTGACCTGGTAGGATACATGTATATTGAAAGAGTTGCATCAGCTTCTGAAATTGTTAGAAAAAATACTCTGGGATTTAGTGTCTTCCTTGCTGTTGAGAGATGGATTACTTCTAAGAGCAAGTCCCACAAATCTAAATCAATGCTATACGAGAATTCCTGCAATTCCTCTTTTTGACACCTGGAGAGGGTGTGGATAAGTGAAAGAGTTTAAATTAATAGAAATCCTTCAGTTTGCAGTTGGTCAGTACTGAGGCTTTGGGTATTCACACAGCTCTAGAAATTGACAGCTGAGAGGATTGTATTAGTGGCTAGTCCCATTTTCAGTCTTTCTGCTGGCTCTTGAAATTGGTATGGTGTAATTGTGTACATACTAGACTTTTTGGATGGTGATGAAAGGCATTTCTTTTGTTAGCTGTAATTGTTGTAGTTGGCATCTACACAGCTCATGCGTTTTGAACCGTGGCTTAATTTTGTTTTACTGAATTTTAGATTTGGTGTTCTAGAGTAATCACTTTGTTTCATCTTTCACCTAACATCTTGCTATGTACCTGCCCCAAATTACTCCTAATCTTTGCTTCTAGCGGAGTCTACCTTTTGATTCCTTTGTCCAAAAGGAAAAAGGGTAAGGAAGACTCAAAACAGCATTTCATCTTGATTTTTTGTCACATAGGTTATTCTTTATTTCTGTTTGAGAGATCATTTCTTCAACATGACATGATCTCCTTCCATATCTCTAATCACTAAAAAAGTTTAAGTAGCTGACCTTGTTCAAAGTCTAATTTCATATCCTGTGTTGTGCAGTTCTTGCTCTTCTAATTATAGTCTATATATCTAATTATACCAATAAATATAGTTCTCTACAAACTGTGTTGTTTGTAGTGTTAAGAAAGAAAAGTTTAAATTGAGACTAGATATTTTTCATAAATCCAGGTAGCTTCTTTTTAATGTATTTCATGCTATTACATAGGATTTTAACAAGTAAACTGTAATTATGATTCAAGGAGTGCCCATTATAATATTTGGCAACCACCGCAGAGCCCTGGCTTTAATCTCTCCTTGACTTTCTGCTTTAGATGGTGAGGATTTATTTGAAATGAGTGTTTTGCATACCAGGTTTCACCGTTCAAAACTAAAGCCTTTTTTGTAGTGTGTCTGTCTGATCCATAACTACTCAAAACACCCCAATACAAAGTTCATTTATGAGTGAGTGAGAGAAATAAGTCTGGAAATATTTTTCTGAAGGCCAAATATATTCCTTTGAGCATTTTTCCTATAACGAGTTTATAAAGTTCAAATTTATTAGCTACTGAAAGTAAAAAAAATCTTTTCAGTAAAAGTCAGTAAGAAAAATCCTATCAATCCTTGATACAGCTATCATATTAAAGACTGTATAAGATAGTCAAACACAATTCTGCTGTGCTGTGCAAAGTTGAGTTATGGTCATAGGCAACAAAGCATTAAGCAAAATTGGTCAGCAAGGCACTGACACTGGCTAAGGAAAGATTTTGCTCAGATGATACTTTAAAATATAGGCATGCAGTTATATTTTCCAATTTCAGATGAGACAGAGTGGCACAGCTTGTAAACTGTGCTATTGTTGTATCTTTTGAAGATACTCGCTCTGAGTATAGCTTCTTAAAGCTAAGAGCAAGAAGGAGCAAATTCCTGAAAATTTCTTGGAAAGTTTATTTGCCATGAGATAAAATTACAAATTGATGCAAACTGTATATACCTTACCATGGCAA
Organism: Prinia subflava; assembly: GCF_021018805.1. Lineage (NCBI taxonomy): Eukaryota > Metazoa > Chordata > Aves > Passeriformes > Cisticolidae > Prinia > Prinia subflava. Next base: position 95,778,464 of record NC_086247.1, read on the forward strand.
ATTCCCACCTTCTCTGGTCCTATTTCTTGCATATGAGGGTAGCTTTGGTTTTTAATATCCTACACACACTTAGTGTGCTGATCTGTACTCTCTTTCTCTAGCCAGTTAGTATTAGCTTGGAAAATTTCTGGCTCTGTATTCCAGCTCCAGTTGATTGGAAATGGTACAAGCATGGAACAGACTTCTGCTTTTAGAAGTCAAGCTTCCTTGAATATAGAGGTATGATCATGATCTGATTTTTAATGAAATACTCTTTTGTATACATTGTGTTAATAGTATTTTTTGGTTTTTTCTTACATTCTTTCACTACTGTTTTGGTAGCAAAAGAATGTAGCCTGATGAAACAGAAGATTTGATCTAGACACATTTTGGTAAAAACGTATGCATCTATAATGTTTGTAGTAGCTTGCAATTTACTGTGCATGCTTTTGTTTTGGAGTTTCAGTGCTGGGATGCTTTCAGATAAGTTTTTTGAGGTAAAATTCCTCTTTGGACAGTAGGCACAATGCAAAGGAAATAGAAATGGGAATTGGTTACTTTTAAAACTTTTTAATGAACTTTACATTTTCAAACTCTTTTTTCCCCCTCTGTGCTTCTCTTTTTATTTCGTAGGTGCACATGCAATTCTCAGGCCATAGTTAGTAAATTTCTGTCATATTAATTTTAATTTAGCATTTTGGTTTGTCGGCCAAAACTTGTGCTGGCTGTGTAAACAAAACATAAGGATCCCAGTCTTAAGATACAACAAGGGACTTAAGCATTTACGTGAGTGTTTTAAAAAGAGGCAGTAGTGCTTTGGCCATGCTATGTTTGCTCAAGTGTGAAGGACAAATGTTCTTTTGGTATGTTTTTAGTTAAAAGATTATTTCTAATCAAAAAGCGTAACAATAACTGCTGCATAGCAATAGCTATGGTTAGTTCTGTTACAGTGTGCAGGAAAGGGTATGTCATAGTTGTTTAAGTGACAGAGTTTAAACAATATAGGAAGAGGTAGAATTTTAGAGCCCTTTCTCTTGCTGAGGCGTTTGCACTGATGTACAGTATATAAACCAAAAGAATTTCCTGTCTGATGAGAAAATAAAACCAAAACTAGAAATACCTATTAATCTCTGCATGTGTAAATGACATCCCACATACAGCTGGGACTTTAGAAGAAAGACCAGGTAAATATGATGGGCTTTCCAGCCCTTATCTAGCATTTGCCAGATTTCTGAACCATCTTTTTATGGGTTAAAACTTTGTAGCAGTACCACCAGTGTGACTGTGGCAACAGTCTGTGTGCAGCTGCTGGGGCAGGCAGGCAGTGTACCTTGTGCCTAGGTTTTTTAGTGCCTAGGCTTTTTTGTGCCTCTTATTTCTGCCATGCCAAGAGTGCATGGGCAGAAGACAAAGGTTTCTGTGACTTGCTTCTGGCACTTCAGGGTTTGTTTGTTTGTTTATATAAAGACACCTGAAAATAGTATTCTATAGCTCAGTTTAAGGTTTCATTTAAAAGGCAAACCTATCGTATATGTACTTGGAGTAGTTTGAAAGTTCTTGTCTCAGTATGCCTCCATCATGGATATGTTCATTCCAAATGAATTCCACAGCTGCATTTCTTTGGGCATAAACTTGAGAAATAAATGGTCTGGGTAGCAAGAGAGACTTTGTCTTGTACTTGTTGGCCCTTACATAATGTAACATAAGTGTTCTAACATTAATATTTTTGCTGCATTTCAAATATACTTAATTTTACAGTTAAAAATAAAATTTTAAAGATAAAGTCCACAAAATAAAGGCCTGTTTATTTTTCTTTCATAAATACAAGTATATAGTGATGCCTACAGTGTAAAGGGCATACTTCTATTCAAATTAACAGAGTGACTGTGATGATTGCCATTTAAGAAAAAGAGGGGAGCAAATATTAAGTGTTCTTTTGATGGCTGATGTAATGATGGTATAACTAGTTCTGTGTTCCTGGTTTCTTGCCCTGCCTTTTTTTTTTTTTTTTTTTCTTAATGTACTAAAATTTTTTTCCTGGATGGGCAGGGAGTTACATAGTTCTCTGTTGAAACTGATGTTTAATGGTGAAAGGTAGTGAGTTCTTGCTAACTTTATAGACCATTTGTTCTTCATATGGACTTCATATGTTGTGACATGGGTCTAGAGTGGAGATTGACAGGAAGTAATCTAGTACAAATTAATGTAGTAAGTTTACCCTCCTTTTCTTTGTAGCACAATGGCTGACAAATCGTCAAGACCAAACTCCAATGAGGGAGCTACGGCAGGAGAAGTAAGTGCTCTGGAAGAGGCTTTTAGAAAATTTGCCATCCATGGTGATACGAGAGCCACAGGAAAAGAAATGCATGGGAAGAACTGGTCAAAGCTATGTAAGGACTGCCATATCATAGATGGCAAGAATGTGACAACCACAGATGTTGACATTGTCTTCAGTAAAATCAAGTAAGTTCATTTTAGCCATAATTTCGTTGTCTCTGACCCTCTCATGCTCCACCCCCCATGTAGATACCATGTCAATTTACCTTCTGTTGCTTCTGATGTTGTGAGACACTGTTTGACAAAATCAATTTCTTTCTTGTTCCTTTACAAAATTTCCTTGCTTGGGCTGAAGATACAGCTTTCAGCTTCTGACCTGCTATCAGCCTGAATTGGCTTCAGTTTCACAGATGTTATGCTATACAAAGAGTATGATGTGGTCTAGTTAAATGCAGACTATTCCAATAAATTGGACTGCAGTAAGTGCTGTCAATGTTTCCTAAAAGATATCTGAATGAAGTCAGGATGTCAGCATGATCTTGCCAAAGCTTGGCCTCAGAGGATTGAGGCTAAGGTGGGATATGTACCAAAAGTCAATATTCTAACAACAGTCATGATGTCCAGCACACCAGCTAAGGTTTAAAGTGTAGGGCCATGCCAGACTGCTGGTAAATATGGGATGGTAACTCTTGGCTATGATGAATTAGGATTGTCTTGGTCATCTGATCTTATTTTTGGGACTTGAGCTTTAGTAAAACTAACTGGAGCTAGTGTCAAATCTGAGAGAAGATATTAAAGGAAATATGTTAACAAGGAATTAATCTGTTATGACATATTCTGTATGAAGCCCCAAATAAGTTTTTTGGTTTTGCTTTATGTGTAGAATTGGATTATTTTCACCTTTTGTATTCCCCTGACATCTGATATGATAATCATGTATTTTCTGCTTTTTATTATCACAGTAATTGTTTAAATTCTTTCACACATCATTGTGTTGAGGAACATGCTTTTAAAAGGGGACCCTTCATTGTAATTGTAGGAACACTTACTTGGCTCATGCACTCAACTGTTGTGGTGTAATGTTGGGAGAAAACTGCATTGCTTATAAGGTAGCTGGAAAATCTTGCTTACAAGCACCGACCATTTAAGCTGCATCAAAGTGGAGAAAGGCAGAGAAGAAAAGACCTTTAATCTTGAAAGTTGTTCAGTGTAACATATATAGAATGATATGACCTTACTTACTTGATTGATTTCTTTCTTTGTTTCTTTTCTCCTTGGGGATCTTATCTAGTAAGTGAAAACACTATATATGCACACTCCCACTATCTTGTCCTTGTATCAATCCCTACTTTTATTTTCCTGAAAGCTGTATTAATGGAGTTAGATATACTGTCAGAGAACTGGCTTATTTGAAATGGATGTTTAGGCTGTAGGGTTTTGTTTCTTCTTGGTCTATGATATTTTCAAATTTTCTTTGACTTTCATCAGCTAAATAAATTGTTTTATTATTTCCTTTAGATAAATATTACCTTAGTGCTATATTTTAATATCAGTTTCTTTGCACTTTAGTGAAAGAATGACCCCATGATGTGGCATGAACAGATGCACAGCATTAGCAGATATAAAGAAGTATCAGGTTTGGTGACTGCTGGGGCAGAAGGAATCCAGTCCTGTTGTGCAGGAGTGAATTGTAAGGTGGCAGGTACCTGAGACTCCTGGGGCATTTCAGCAAATCCCCTTGCTGCTGTTGAATGCTCCCGGCTCAGCTTGGGGGTTCATGTCTCTATCTCTTGAGGGGGAGGGCTAGTTCAGCAGTTTTTCTGACCTCACTCCTGTGACAGCTGTTGAGTGTTGTCATTTCTCTTGGAAAAGGCATGACATCTTTTCCTCTATCCAGTTGCTGGTTTAACCCCAGCCAGCAGGCAAACTCGATGCACCCACTTGCTCACTCTGCCACCAGCAGCACTGGGGAGAGAATTTAGAATAAAAGCTGGAAATCTCATGGGTTGAGATAAGGACAGTTTAATAGGAAAAGCAAAAGCCATGCACACAAGCAAACCAAAACAAGGAATTGATTCACTGCTTCCCATGGGCAGCCAGTTGTTCAACTGTCCCCAGGACAGCAGGGCCCCATCACATGTAACAGTGACTTGAGAAGACAAATACCATCACTCCAAATGTCCCCCTTCCTTCTTCCTCCCTCAACTTTATTTACTGACCATTATGTCATGTGGTCTGGAATATCCCTCTGGTCAGCTGGGGTCACCTGTCCTAGTTGTGTCTCCTCCCAACCTCCCAAGCACCCTCACATTCCTTGCCAGTGCTGGCAGTATGGAAAGCAGAATAGGCCTTGGCTCTGTGTAAGTCTTGCTCAGCAATAACAAAAATATCACTAAATTATTTACCCTGTAGATACACAAATCAAAAACACAGCCCCATACCAGCCACTGTGAATAAAGTTAACTCTACCCTAACCAAAAACAGCACTCTAGTATTTAAAAGCTTAGTAGATAACTGCATCAAATGCAAAAGTATCTTAGTTTTAATTGTTTAATTTTTTGTTCATTCCTCAACCCCTACATGTGCATATAACATGTATTTTATATATTCTTCTCTTTTAAAATTATTTTATTTTTAAATTATATTGCTTAAGTGGCATATGGGAGCTGAGATTTGCTATCTTTATTGGGAAGGTCTGTTTTTTGAATGTATGCTTTCAGTAGGTATACTTCCACATTCTCTTAACTGTTGGGGTTTTGTGGGTTTTTTACACTTTTATTCTTGAGTGCATGTGTCAGCAATTCTTTTCAGTCTAGATCACATTTATTTCACATATGATGTTTTAGGTTTTAAAAAGAGAAGATCTAATGGCTGTAGGAACTCAAGTGTTAGTCATACGCTTTAACTTAGGAGGGTTAAGCATAAGCTGGGTATACAGGATTTCCTGAGCATGTTCAGATAGCTGTTTTTCCTTGCTTTCTCTTTTACTTCACATTTAACCCTAGGCTCAAAGATAATAATAGATTTGGTAACGCATGAAAGCAGGCATACTCACATAATAAACTCATACACGTTTTTATTTTACAAGCAGCTTTTTCACAGCAGAGCTCTATGGTTTTTTGACAAACCAAGTTTTTCCCCATCTATGTTAAATGTAAAACCTGAAACACTATAGAAGAATCTCCAATTCCCTCCAAAAGTGTAAAGTGCAGCTTCAATGCCTCAATAAGAATTCTGCTTATGGATACCAGAAGGCTTTGTGCTTCACTCTTGGTTTTGGGCTCTTGAGCTAAAGTGTGTCTCACAAGGTTAGCCTCAGCCTCGGATCTTACAATCAGCCAAAGTGGTAGTTCAGTGGGATGGGGCTGGTGGATTTTAGCAGTTGTACGCTAGCCAGGAAACAAAACAAACATTAAAAAAACCGAGTTTCCCATACCCAACTACAATTGCCATCTAGCATTGTGTTAGAACTTCCAAACATACTTTCTGTTGGTTCTATTACTGGGAAGCTACTGTATATAGCAGGGTTGTTTTCTAGCAAGCTATACTTAGAGTTTATGACAATGGCACATGTTGTTCAGACACTAGAAAATAATTAATCTAGTAGAAATGTTCTTTGGATTCATCAGTTACTATGTATAAAGCCCACCTTTGTTGTCTTGTTAACTTTCCCAGGCTTCATTTATTATTCTAGTAGATACTGGCAAAATAGGTAGGAACTAAATGTTGCTGATAGGGTAAAGTAACAAGGAAAATTAATAAGAGATATGTTTACCTAAGAACTATTGAAAAATAATGTTTTATTTGCCGATTGGCGACTTGCTCTGCTCCAGGAGAGAGTTTACTCTGAAGTAATGAACATTTTTGTAGACTTAACACTCGCTCTCCACCTCTGCCAAACCAGTGAACAAAACTTCTGAAAGTTTGAAATAGTCTGTGATACTTCTTGAAAGCTGGGACCTATGTGTCTGTCTTTCAGAGATTAGTTCATTTAAAGTTAAGTTTAATGTTGTTATAAAGGTTGAAGAAATTCCATTGAGCCTTTGTTACAAATAAGAAAATAAGTGTAGAATGCATGAGGATGTCCAGTCAGACTGAAATGCAATTTGTCTGTTTATCTTGCATAAAAAGGTCTACTGAAGGCCATCATGTAAGTGCAACATTTATATGGACCTGAGGATAAGAATAAGGAATAATCTAATGCAAAGAATCCACAGTAGTAGACATGAAAGAATTATTGCTAGAATGACATTATTTGGTAAGAAAATATGTAAATTGGGTGATCTGTCCCCTTCCTTCCACTAAATATTTCTGTTTAACAGTAATTTGTAGGGCCCCACAAGTCCTTCCAATTTGGTGGATTGTAATATAAGTTTGTTTGTTAAAATTGTCAGCTCGGAAATTACAAGAATTGAAGCAGCAAAGAATTTTGCAATGGAAGTACTTGAAATGAAAAGCTAAAACCCTCTTATGAGAATAGTATATTCATAACATGTATGAATATTTATGATTTGTGTCCCTAGAGAGCAGAGTTAAAACACCTATATTTATGCTAAATATTTGGGTTGCATTAATGCAGTTGGAATAAACTTCAGTTTCTGTAATGAGTAGAAGAGTAAACTTTTCTTATTTTTTAGGTTATAAAGAATACAATAAAGCCATCTCTTACAATGTCACTTACTTTCCATGCATCCTGTACTTGGAAGAGCAAAAGAAATTGTGAAGACTGAAAGACGAAAGTTCTACCATCTTATGAGATGAAATTTAAAAAAAACGAAAAATGCAGCAAAGCCAGCAGAAAAGTAGATAACTGTAAATGTAATTATGCAGTAAGCTTTCTTTTTTGTAGTTTCAAGGTCATCACTTGAGATGTTGTACTCCTTTCTTCGTATATTCCTTGGACTACATAAAACAGTAACACCAGTTCCAGGATAAATTTTAATTTCAAAACTAGCTTAAAGTTACTTGCATAAAAGTTATGTAAAAATCCCTTCTGCTAATTGGTACCAACAAAACATTTTCTCTGTAAATGTCAAAAAGGAGGCAACGTTGTCTCAGTCAAAAATGGCTTACATGATCATTTAAAAAAAAGCCTGAAAATACTTCATAAGATGTAATTTTTCTAACTGGTCCATAAGTTCACTGCCATACTTGAGGACAAAGAATAAGTCACAGTAATATTCTGTGGGAAAAGAAGTTTTCATACATTACTGTATCTGAACTATTTCTGACAGAACTAAAATTAGTACTCCAACTTTTTTTGTTATATCTTCAATCTCCCTGTAGCTCAGGTTTCTGCTGAAATGTAGGAGTTTAGTATAAATATCTTAGTAATATTAGATCTTTTGAAGCATTAATTTTTCACAAACTATCTGAACTTTATATAAACATCTTTCATATTTTTTAATAGAAAGTGATAATGCAATCTGGGCCTACTGAATTGAGAGACATACAATATGCAGGCATGCAATAGCATTTGAAGATGGATGTTTTTCATGACAGTGGGAATTCCATGGGCATTTTTCTATTAAAGAAAGCAAAACACCAAAGAATAATAGATGCTACTGAGCTCTGATCAGCATTCTGGCATGTTGCTTTAGGAACTTAAATTTCTTTGTTTACTGAGGGTCAACAACTGCTCTGGGAAATTTGATATGTTAGCTATGCCATACACATACTCCACTTGTTGTATGTAGTTAACATGGTAGTAGTAATAGCCTCGATATAAATACCTCTGCTCTTATTTTAGAAGTGTTACTGCTCAGCACTGCAAGACTGTGTTTTAAGCGCTGCCATAAAACTGCTAATTCTATGACATTATCAAATAGAAAAATAAAAATATTTCTGTTTACACTGACATGTTACTGTGGTTGCAGGCAGGCCTGGGTGACATCAGCCCTTGGATCCATTGTGAGCATTTATTTAGGTAGTCATCTCCATGGAAACATTTGTTTGTTTTGATGTTACTATGTGCTTAATTTTGAACAAATTTTTGCAGTTCTCTACTGGATTGTTCTTGAAGATTAGTTAAGCTACAGAAGCTTTGTGAATATACCTTACTCCCTGGCCTTTAAAATATTCTTGGTAAAAGATCAAGTGGAAGCATAATTGTCTTCTGAACTTCCATTAGTAGTTCCTGATGTTGCTTTGACATGTTTTCTTGTTGCTGAGGAAGCCATGTATTCTAAAGGCCAGAAAACTCTCCTCCATCTCTTTGAGAAAGGAAGGTTTTGTTCCCATGAATAATCTTCATAACACACTTTATTGTGCCCTGCTTTTGATCAGACCTACCCGTGTGCTGTCCTCACTGTCTTGCATACTTGGCTGTTTAGCCTAATTCCCACAGCCTGGATTAGTCAGGTCTCTGCAGGAGTGCTTCCACCTAGGAGCAGCTGGGCCTTAATGCAGCAATAGTTCACCATGGCTGCAAGACTTGAAATGGGTAATGTTTGCTCTGAGAAGATGTCAAGAAGACTCTTGGCAAGAATGCTTTCCCCATTTGTCAACTGTTATGCAATTGTTGTCTTTTCTTTATATTGAACAATGCTTCTTGATTGCTTATTGTATTTGAAAGGACTAGTACTTTGACATCTGAGCTCATTCAAAACAAATATCCATCCATGAGGTTTCTCTGAAGTAAATAGTCTTTAATGAAGATTTTTACTAAAGCCTCTCTTAAATTTTTGAAGTATTTAAATAGGTATGAAGTGGTCTTTATATATAAATGAATCACCTAGTATTTTACACTGTATTTTACATCTGTACTGGAGACATTCTTTTGATAGTGACGTAGAAAAGGATTTTTCTAATCTTGGTTTATGCATGAAGTAGGCATAACAGTTAACTTCTGTACTTTAATATGTCTGCATCGGGAAATAAGTTTGGAGTGGATAGAGAACAATATGCAGAGCAAAATCTTTTCTGGTTAGTCTCAGGCAAATTGTGAAGTTGTGCATTTTTAGGTAGAAATGTAGGTAAGTTTGAACAGAAAGTGTTCTTTTTTGCCACATCTATATTTTTATTGAAATTAAGAATCAGTTGTCTTTCTTGCCTAAAGAGCCAAATGTAATGTTACGATTTGCACTTTATCCTTCAAAAGCTTTTTGTTTAAAAAAACAAAGCAGCTCTTCTCCCTCTTCTGCCAAGAGGCATAAATTCTAAAAGTAAAGCAGTGATCGCATATGAGAAAGAAGATGGTTTTAAATTCACTTGCTGTAACATAGGCTTGTTTTATGCATGTGTAATGGGTAAAATTTATACCTGTAGTGATGTTTACACGATTTTGCAGAGGCAGACATCACTTGAAAACCTATAGATACAGTGGTAAGTGATTCATTTCCCAGCTGATATGGAATGCTGCATGATGTCATCCACACTACTATATATAGCAGCTTGCTTGGTACTACTTGCCACACTGTGGCTTATTCCACTTGTGTGCTACAAGAACTTCTGCTGGCTTAGAGTAGAAGTCAGTTGTTGTTTTTTTGTTTGTTTTTTTTGAAGGTCAGCCAATTGCACCATAATTTAGAACTACCTGCTTTTCATTTATAAAAGTAGCTATGTGAAATCTGCCTTAGTTTTACTGACTAAACAAACTAAGTAACTAGTAACAAGAAAACATTTTCCAGATTGTTAAATATCAGTTTTGCTTTCATGGATTAAAGTAGAAGATGGTTAAGGTGGCCTTGTCTGCAGCAACCAGGTGATTGTATAGTTTAGGATCCTGAGAGAAATGATCAAGATTAACAACAGAATTAAAAACCTGAACTTTAGAAGGGCAGATCTTGGCCTCTTCATTTGCTTTCTGGAAACTGCCCTGGAGAGTTGAGGTGTTCAGGAGAGCTGGTTGTTCTTCAAAGCAGCTTCATCAGAGCACAAGATCGTTTCATTCTCATGTGCAGGAAGTCGGGCAAGCATGGCAACAGGCTAGCAAGGATAAAGATGGAGCTTCTGACTGGGCTGGTCCACGAGAAGGAGGTACACAAGAGACGGAAGCAGGGAGAGGCTTTGTGGGAGCAGTACAGTTCATGCATGAAGAGACAGAGTGAGGAAAGTTAATGTTCAGGCCAATCAGCATAACCTCAGTCCCTGGGGAGGTTATGAAGTAAATCCTTTCAGAAGTCCTTTCTCAACACACAAAGGACAAGAAAGTGATTTGGAGCAACCAGCATGGATTTGCCAAGGATGAGTTACACCTGATGGACCTCATTGCTTTCTTTGATGACACTGTTGGTAAAGGGGTATAGTTAGTATACATTGATTATGGCAAGGACTTGACCTCAGTAACATCATCACCAAATTGTTGAGCCATGGGCTGGAGAGTGGGCCAGCAGTCTAGGAGGCAGCTCTGGAGGTGGTGATGGTGGCAGTATCATAGTTTAACCCCAGCTGGAAAATAAGCCCCATGTAGCCACTTTCTGTTTCCACCACCAGTGGGGTGGGGAAGAGATTTAGAAGGATATGAGTAGAGAAAACTCATGGGTTGAGTAAAAACAGTTCAAGAGGAAAAGCAAAAACCGTTCACACAAGCAGAGCAAACCAAGAAATAATTTACCCCTTCCCATGGGCAGGCAGGTGTTCAGTCATCCCCAATAAAGCAGGGCTCCATCATGCAGAATAGTGACTTGAAAAGACCATCACTCTGAATATCCCCCACTTCCTCCTTCCCAATGATTGTATGCTGAACATGATGTCATATGATATGGAATATACCATGGGTCAGTTGGGGTTAGCTGTCCTGACTGTGTCCCTTCCCAACTCCTTGCATACCCCTAGCATCTTTGCTGGAGGAGCAGTAGGAGAAGCAGAAAAGGCCTTGAGGCTGTGTAAGTGCTGGTCAGCAGTAACAAAAACATCTCTATATTATCAACACTTGTTTTTCAGCACAAATCCAAAATATCACTTCATACTAGTCACTGTGAAGAAAATTAACTACTCCAGCCAAAACTAGCAGAGATGGGAAACTTCTGGAGGTGAGGTGACAGCAGTCCTTGCACCGAGTGTGACTTGTGGTGGCAGCAAGGAGGGGTAGCTATATCCTGGGCTGCATAAGTCAGTGTGTGGTCAGCAGGTCTGGAGAAGTGATCCTTCCATTTAGCTTGGATTTGTAAGACTGTATTGGGAGTGTTGTGCCCAGTCTGGGCCTCCCCTGTGCAGGAAAGAGATTGATACACTGCAACAGGCCTGGTGCAGGGCCACTAAGATGGTCAGGGGGCTGGTTGTGGTACATGGTGACCTGTGGAATAAATGCAAGTTTCTTTGTTCTCCTGTATAGGCAGTAGAAATTAACTTCTTGTTCTGAAGTTAGAGTGGAAATTTTATAAGGAAAAAAGTGTTTGTGTATAGATGTTATTTACTCCTAAAAGTAGATGTGAGCTAGAAATCCTTCATCTCGGACAGAGGATTAATATACTGTGTATATTGTAATCAGATATATTTAATCTGCCTATGGGTGTAAAACTACTAAAATAATTTATATTTAGTCGGCTTGAGATGTGATGTTTGTGAATAGAAATGTGCTTCATCTGAAGTGATGTTTATTGTTCTTCAATCTTTTTGTTTGTCTTTTGTTAAAAAAACAACAGTGGCTTGACTTGGAAGAGACTAATTGATGTATTCTTTCCATTATCAGGACATTTGGGACTTTTTTACAACTGAATTTGGAACCAGTCTCTCTAAAGACTGGACATTAAATCCTCATCAGGATTAGTTAAACTGGTGTTACTTTCCTGGCATTATTGAAGTGGAGTTGCTTATCATTTTCTTTTGTGTGGGTATGTCTGTGCACGTGTTGAACTGAAGGAACATGAATGAAACCCAAATTTTTTTTGAATCTTGATCTCTGTTTCTGACTTTTTGCGGACTTCTAATGCATGTGCATGTATTCGCATGATTTCAAAAGAAGGTAAATACAGCTTTGGTAGGGAGTTCTGGTAGCATCCTCCCCCCCCCCCGCAAAAAAAACAACCCACAAGGGCAGACCTGCTCTTTGAAATTTTTTTCTGTGTTACAGTCATTTTTTGTTTCTCATTTTACAAAGGTTGTGGCTATTGCCGGCAGACCAATGATTTTCAAAATCTTGCTGAGACTGAATGTTGGTGCTGATTCTGCAGGCTGCCAGAATATTTTAATTGGATAAAGAAATCTCCATGGCAACTTTTTCTAGGAAGATGTGCTGTTAGATAGTGAAGTTTTATGGTTGAAGGAGCAAATGTAGGAAAGCATTCAGTTTCAGTGAGGAAAGCTGACTGCAGCTGACAGTGTAGCCAGTGTGGCTAAGGTGTTGTACTCTTCTGGTGAGGAGTAACAAGAGCACCTCACCTACTGCCTGTCCCCATGGTTTTTGGCAGTGCAGGCACTCCCAGCACTGATTGCTGAAAAGACACAGTCAGTCCCTCAGGCAGGCCGGGACTGTTTCCATACTATGTGGACAGTTGTAATTCAGGAAAGAAAACCCTGCTGCAGGGTTCTGCATCATGAAGTTTCTGCCTAAGCTGTGGAGCAGCTTAAAATCAAACCCGAAGCTTTGTCAGTGATGGCAAGCAGTGGAAAATACCTTGAGGCAAAGTTGTTTCAGTGGAGCCAAGAGTTCATTGTGAAAGCGAGGGCACTTGGTGTCTGTTTTGAACGTGTGATATTCCTGAAGTCCCATAGGTTTTCTTGGTGCTTTTCCTTCCCAGGAATTGGTTCTGGAGAGCTTTTGGGAATGGTGCCATGCTGTGTGCAGAGCCCACCAGCACAGAGTTCCCGCCAGCTTGCCAGGGGCTGTGGTGCTGCAGAAGTGAGCCCCGTGCCAGGTGCAAAGCTTTTGTGGCATTTGCTTGGGTTTTGAACGTGAGCTTTGTAGAAAGGATGGGAACATGTGGTGACAAAAAATGAGGAATGTTCCCTTGGCAGCACTGAATCGTCTTTTCTCTGCCCCAACTTTGCTCTGGAAAGGAAAGACCTGAAAGTGTGGGAAATCTTCCAGTCTCACACTGTTACCTTATTTTCATGATTGTGACACTAGCTTCATATGATACGTCTATCCTTTTGACACAAAAGTTGATTTTATGGAGTCTTTTTAGTCTGTAAAATTCATGCAGTTTTCCTGCTGCAAACAAGCCAGGCCAGTGCAGCTGCAGATCTTTCAGTGGATATATTTTTCTTCAGCAAACTGCTAGATACTTCTGTTACCTTATTTTCATGATTGTGGTAGTAGGATGCTCAGAACAGCAAAAAGTTTTCTAGAGTGGTCTTTTTCTAGGCAGAAACGTAGAAGACTCTAAAGAAACTGATAAAGCACAACCATAATCTGGGGAGCAGGAGGTAGTACATCTGTTTGTCTCTGCTGATATAGCAGAGCATTGTACCAGTTAGTGCCATTTGTGATCGTGGTCATCAACAGCTGCAGAACACTGATCATCTTTGGCACCAGGCTGTGACTCTCATGACACATGACAGCACTTGCTTCATTGTCCAGATGTCTTGGATCTTTATTATATGCCTTTAGTTGCAAATATTGTTTAAAAATGAAAATAAGCTAACAAGTAATTATTGTACTGTCAATATGGTATTTTCATGGTTTGTAAATAGTGTAACTGATAGCTTTTATATCATTATAATTGTGTACATGAGAAGTTGTTTTTCTTGCAGTTAACAACAGACAGTACAGTGATACTGTAACATGATAATAGTTCATTACAGCACAACTGAAAAATTTGTGTGAGAAAACAAAATGGGCCTGTGCTTATTGTCTGGAATCTCTCTCTGTTATACAGGATCTCCAGATATACTCGTTACAATTCCCAGTGCAGTACCAATTAACCCTGGATTTAGCTGCTTTGTGCTATTTGAGGTGTTTGTTACTCTTTGTGGGGTGGTGTTTGTTAAACTTCTGAATGGAACTGTCAGTGCTAAGAATGGAGGGTTTATCTGACCCAGACCAGTGTGAGAATAATATGAGAAGCTACTGACAAGAGGATCATAGAGGGTGGGCAGTTCTTATCATCATCTGCAGTCTGTATTTCACAAAAAGGTTATGTGTTTGCTTCTGCAAGAAAAAGCTTCTGTGGTATGGGCTGCCTTAAAAGTGATGACTGCGGTCATCACCATTTACCATCAGCTCTCCCATCCCTTCCTGTGCACAGCAGCCACATGAACACTAAGGTAGTTCATCCCACCAGGGGAATACAAAGAGCTCTGTTTTGATACTCCTTTGTGGGGTGGTCTTCCTGTGTTGCAATTTGAAACAGGTAGTAAACATCCTTTCTGGTTTTGTAGGTTTCTAAGCAGTATGCATTCATTAGTGTTTTCAGCTCTACAAGAGGGTTTCTAGGGAGGATATTTTATTTGATTTCTGGGCACCTTTTTAATTTTCAGCAAAAAATATAACAGGTGAGCTGGTATTCTTAAAAGAGCCTACAAATAAGAAAAAATAAGAAAAAGGGAGTAATTTGGCATTTATAGGTTCTGTCTTTTTTTAGTCTGAATAGCTTTGTAGGTTGAGAGAGAGGTTTCAAGTCTAACAGAACAATATGAGAAGGTACAGAAAGGTAGTCATAGTAAAAGAAAATGTGTACCTCCTATGGTACCTGATAGACACTCTCTTAGGTGATTGTCCTATGTATATCCATAAATAAAGAATTTTAATTCTAGATATCAGATGAAAATGATGATGAACTAACTGTCCGAGGTTTGAGTTCAGGACAATGAACTCAAATTGATGCTAATTATTAGAGATAATGAGTGGTATGGATGAAAATCTAAAATTAATGACTATAATCTGAATAGATGTTTTTTGTTCCCGGTAAGTTCTGGTACTAGTTTAAAAAGAACAATGAAGAATATTCAATTTAGTAGATGCTTTGGAGAGTCAATACATTTGGCATGTGTTTCAGCAGTTCATCCTTTATTAAAAAAAACCAAACATAAATAGCATGATTTTTTAGACAGACCTCATAGTAAAATCAAATAGAAATTATTTCCTTACCGTTACAGAAAAGCTGGAGCTTTGGTGTCCTCTTCCAGACAGATTGCTTTTCTTTCATCACTTCACCTCATCTGAGAGTAATGGGAGAGTTTTATGTTATGCTGAAGTGGATGTCATAGCTGGGAAATCTGTTGAACTAAAGTGCACAGAACTAGCTTGATCCTTTTTTCCGTTTTTTTTTTTTTTTTTTTTTTAAAGACAACAGAGTGTGGCCTATTGGAACTCCTCTAACCAAATAGAGAAAGCTATAGGGAGGGTACTAGGTAGTTAAATAAGCTGCTGGTTCTCCTGCTTCTGTACTGAATAGGATCAACTCCATGTGCTGATTTAACAGTCTGCTTTTGAGTCTGACTTGAAAATTTAGCTGACTGCAGCTTCAGTCAACATTGGCCATTTTGAAAAATTTTGATAACTTCTTTCCTTATGTAGTTTTGTGTTATTAGCTCAACAATACATTATCTCATGCATGCTTGGAAGATTGTTCCTTTTATTTCCCTTTCAGATGCTACACTGTGTCAATCAGTCATTGGCTTCCTTGTCTTTGAGTACTAATCTGTGAAAGCCATAGTCCACGTGGACAGTGAATTGATGGTAACCTGAGGTAAACTCCAGAGGTGTATAAGAGCAATCAGACTTAAGAACTACCCATGGAGAGCTGGACTTCTTTAATGTTAGGGGCATTGACTTGATGTTATCTAATATGACATTTGCTCTTTTTAGAAGTTTTTCAACTCCATTTGTCTAAGCTTTAAGATAAAGAAGATGACAAGACATACTTTCTGGAGACAGTTACTCAAATAACTTAGACCAAGTATGGATTAGAGTTCTGTATGTGCTTGCCCCAGGTGTGATCTCTTAGTCTTGGAAGAAGTAATCTGCTGAAGAGCACAGCTTCATAGTGTGTAACTCCCTTAAAAATACATAGTGATTTTTAACGGAGTTACAGTATTGTCTAACCTCTCAATAGCATTGTTAATTGTCATGCCGTTGTTTTAAGAAAATGAAACATACAGAATGTACCTATTTTGCATGTACTCAGAAGATTTGTGGCCAGAATTTCTGCTCAATTTCAAATTTCCATTTGAAAATCTGGAGGGTTTTTTGAGCTTTGAAGTGTGAGAGTAATTAGCTTCTAATGCCTCTAAAGGGTTGGACACCCTATAAGCGCTGCAGGTTAGAAAAACATAGAGACTCAGTAGTTTTTGTAGCTGTGATCTCAGAGCTTTGTCAACGTGTAGGTATACGGTACTCTGTAGGTGTAGGATAAGATGTTCAGAAGTGTATAAAACTTGCTTTGATTGTGTTCTACCCTGGTAAACTTTGTTAAGTAATTGAAAGAGAGCATTAGCCTGAAACATTTGCTGTTGAATTCCTATTGGTTTTGCTATGAAATATTAAATGACTATAAATACATTCACCAAGAACTTAAGTTAGTTCAAATTGACTGCTTGTGTAAACATTCCTAATGTAGAGGTTCTGTAATAAAAAAGACCAACATGGAAACCTGCAAAGATGTTTGTCAGTTGTTTGTTTCGGGAGATTTCAGAGTAGACCTGCACAGGCTGGTACATACAACACAAAATAGCGAGCTGAACTGTGTGTATTTGCATGGCATTGTGTTAATCTATTGGTTTTGTACCATCCAATTTTCTTGCAAGAGCCAGTTTGTGTTGTGCTTTATAGGTTGTGAGGATATACTTGCTGATGAACAGCATCTACCCTGCTGGCAGCACTGATGGAGGGTGAGATGCTATATGGTGAGTTAGATCCCATGGAAATTCATCAGTGGTCCTCATTCAGAAGATTTTGAACCACAAAGTTACTAAATAAGTTACTAAATAAGTTAGTTTTTACCTGGAAATTAAGACAGTTTTCTGGCATGCACTGGAATAAGAGCACAGAAGTCTAATACTAGTTGCATTAACTGCCCACTATTTAGAAAACTTGCCCTTCTATACAAAACATTTGGGAGTAGATACATTGAAAGTGTTTGCACAAACATGTCAGTAGATGACAGTTTGGAGCAATACTTTGTTGCTTCTGCTGGTGAAATCAGAGGCTTTGAAGAAAACAGTTTCAGAACTGAGATAATAATCCAAGAAAAATGGATGTGAAGCTTCCTTTCTGAATGTAAGTAACTGAGAGTTGCTGAAGATTGCTAGTGTAAAAATGTACTGATTTGTGTTTGAAGATGAAAGCACCTTTTTGTACTAAGCAAAAATCAAGAGGGCAGCAAATCTTACCCAGCATTGGCTCAATACCTTCCTTCAGAAGGTGTTGGTCCTAAGAAGTCACAGATTTCCAAAAGAGTAGATGGTTGCTTTTTTATAGTCTCCTCTCTGCTTTCACAATTCATTCCAGCATCTTGGAGTCTTCCCAGTTGTTCCTTATCATTTTGGTTTGTGATGATGATGTCTGCAACTATATGGGTAAACTTCCATTTATTGTAAATTTCTGCATGTTTTGAATACAAAAGTGTGATGTAAATGAAAGAATATCTAATTGATATCAACTGTCGTAATCTTCTGCCTATCTTTTGGATTGGTTTCAGATGCACATGAGTCAGCACTGTAAAGATCTTCTATACAGATCTTTAATCCAGGGGAGGTGATAGATCCCCGTAGAGAATTTGGTCACTGTCTGTTTATAGCTTTCACAAAGTGCCAAGACATTACTGGCATAGACTGTTGTGCAGATTCTGTGGCACAACTGAGAGTTCTCTTTGGAAAATGTGTTCCCTGCTCTGGACGCAGAGAGGATCAGTCTTTCTCACCCAAGGAGTCAAAATGGCTTCTTTCTGAAGCTGGATGTAGCTTTATTGTAACTACTTGTTTGGCAGGCTTTCTCTTTCTCTAGAATTGTTTTGTTGGTTGGTTTTTTGGGTTTTTTGGTGTTTGTTGTTGTTGTTGTTGTTGTTGTTGTGGGTTTTTTGGTGGGTTTTTTTGGTTGTTTTTTTGTTTGTTTGTTTGTTTGGGTTTTTTTGTTTTTTGTTTTTTGTCAGGAGATGGATAAAACTCTGTGCTTTACCTATGTTGAATTATTTTGGTCTCTGAGCTCACAGGCATGCCCTAATTACTTGTGTGGTATATTGGGGCTTCCTACAGTTGTTCTTGGTTATGATTAGTAGGAGGATCTTCATTCAGATTGAGGGTTGCATTATCAATTGCAGTAACCTTGTGCTGAGATGGAAAGTGCTTAGAGATTGCTCTTGAGATATACAACGTAAGTAGTCAGATGCATTAGCTATTTTTCCCCTAATCTGTGCAAAGGTAGATATCTGTCTCCACAAGATATGGTAAGGAGAAATGATAAAGGCATAGCAGAAAAATTTACTAGAGAACATTCTCTGCATTGGCAATGGCAGACATATGGAATTGGCTTGTGGATCTGTACTGGAAACAAGGCACTCTCATATGTAAGTTACAGGGATTTTCCTGCTCTATAATTTAGCCTTAACATTTCCCATCTGCACTTTCTAAAAAACCTATTGTTCTTTTCAAGTGGATACCTCTTCAAATACTCTCCTCATGTCATTTGTAGACTATTTGACAGACTGTTTTGGCCACAGTCTACCTATTCTTCTGTCTTGCTTTTTGTTTTGTAAAATGAGGATGGTGCCAATGAAGACAATTGCATCTTTAATTGCTTTTTCAGAAGACATGACAATAAGAAGGACATAGGGAGCAGGACATCATTGTGAATGTTGTTGTTTTAACATAGAGTGAAATCTCCTTTGCAAGAAACAGACATAGAATGGAAAATTCTCCAAGATTGGGGACTGTATATTTAGAGGTTTGCTGTGACCATCCAATTTTCGCTTTCATATGGGAAGGCAGTCTTCCAGTAGGGGATAAATATGCAGTTTCTTCTTATTTCTTTTGTATTTCTTGTTCTCTTTGAAAGAGAAAATGCCTGGTTTCTGCTCTGTGCCTAACTGCAGTGTGGATTCTCCTTTCTTGAAGGTCGTGATTTGGTCCTTGGCTGTTGGTTATGGAAAACAGTTTTGTGGCTTTCTCTGTATGTGACCTATGGATATGGACTAACAGTGTCGTTAGTTTCTCTTTTTTCACTTGGTGTGTCATTATTGATTTCACACCTTTCTATCTCCAACCATGGTCAATGACTCTTACACACTGAGATCGTGCTGGTGTCAGTTAACGCCAGCTGTCTATTTTTAATGCTGCCACCTTCTCATATTGCCAGCAAAAAATGTTAGCAGATATACATACATCCTTGGTTTCTCTCTGTCATCAAGATCACTGAAACAACCTCTCCCACAAACACATACTTTTTTACTTAGAGAGTTCACGGTCATTGACCTGTCACTGGGTTCAGAAATTGCTTTTGTGGTTAGATGTGATTTGACATGGAGAACAATCCAACTCTGTGAAATTTTGAAAAACTGGAATGGTGCTGTTATAAAACCATTTGACAATGATATTTTCTTATTGAGAAAATCTGATGAAACTTTTGGGTTTAAATTTTGTGTCATTAAACTCTAAAGGAAAATTCCACCTTGGATTAGAGGACTCCTGCTCTGGCTTCCATAGTTACATTTTAGTATGGAATGAGTTGCTTACTGCTGAGCTTGTCTGCTGAGCTGGCTGCAGTTCCCAAATACATGAAACTGTGTTGCTTTGTTTAAATTATATTTCAGAAATAACTATGCAAAACTATTTTTGAAAAATATGTATAGTATTTCTTATGTATAGTATTAAATGGTATTGTTCCTTTCTCACAAAAAGTCGCTGAAAACCAGTCTGCAGTTGGAAATATTTACTTGGAGGGTGAGGAGGAATGTCCTGGAGCTGCTTACCTCAGCTATCAGACAGCGCTTTCTGAATTTCTTGGCCAAGAAATACAAGTAAACTTGCTGTATCCTGTTGCAGAGTGGTGATTAACAAACAGCTGCCATGCCATGCCTGAACAGTAGAGTGAATGTGCTCTAATATTCAAGGTTGTGTTATCCATCCCTTTTCCTTCATTTTTCTTGTCATCAACCAGGGACTTCTTTTCTTTATATTCAGTGTAATTTCTGAATTAGGATGGGAATTTTGTCAGAGGCCTTACAGAAACAGTGACCCAAACATCTTTTTCCTTACGAACAAGCAATAAAATGTTCAAGTTGTTTTTGTAGTTTTACTCGAGCTTCATGGTGATTTAAAAACCATATCCCCATAATACTTGCCCTTTGCCTTGCCACCATTTTGCATTGTACTTTGCATGCTGCTCTGAAATGGATTGACTCAATACAGGAAAAATGGCTTAAAAAATTAAAAAATTAAATCCCTGGCAATTAAAAATCACTCATAATAATAGACATTGTAAGGATACACAGCTAGAGCTTTTGCTGAAACATCACAATATCTGAAGAGGAAAACAAGAAAGAAATTTCAGGAAAGTCAGTAGCACATAAAAGCAGGGGTTTTGTTTTAATGTAATTTTAAGGAAAAACTGGGAGGAGAAATATTTTTGAGTAATATGTTGCTAGACAGAAGCTTGGATGCTCATTGTTGTTCCATAATAAAGAGTCAGATTCAGTTATTGTTCTGTCCCTTGTGCAGTGGTTTATTTTCAAAGTCCAATTTAGTTCTTAAAGCATAATTTAAGCTCTAATTTCTTCACCTTAAGGAGTTAAGATCTTACTGTGTCCATTCCTATGTAATAATGCCTTTGCTCTTTCTCTGAGTTTGAATTTTCTCTGTGTCAAGTAGGATGTCATACCATGTGACCATTTAATATCTAGTTCTTAGATATGAAGTTTTTCTGTTCTTGATCTCATTAATAAAAACAGCACTGTCTTATGTAATTCTGTTTTCTGTTGTAAAAATTCTGCTTTTTATTCCCCTGTCAAAGATCATGTCCTGTTCTTAGTTAACTGGTTTCATCAAAAAAGGTAATGTCTTCCCTGAATGTGGACTCAGTCAAAACATTGATACTGTTTGTGGAGAGAAAGCAGTAAGGAAGGCTACTGGTTGCCAGAAACCTGAGAGTGCTAGCATGAAAGTTCATTAGGTTGTGTCTCTTTCCTGTCTGAGTACCATGTATTTATATAAATTCGGGTTAGTAATGTAAATGAAGTCTTGAAAAATAGCTAGTAATCTGAAAGGTGTCCTTGAGAATATTTTTCTAGTCATACTTATGAACAATTTTGTATAGTTTTTATGGATTAACTTCTTAGAATCAAATGCATTCACTTCTGCTTAGAGGATGTTTGGCCATGCAGCATTGACATTACTGGTGGTCATGGCTTGTCACAGTGTTCTAGAAGTGTGTTTGTTTTGGGTGTTGTTTCATTATACTTTGATTGGCCTCATTTTTAATAAAATATCTTCACACTAGAAATTAAATAAAGAGAGAGAATCAAAATAAACCCAAATGCTGGTGTCCTGGTTTAGGGCAAATTTGGGAGGAAACCTCCGAATGGGGTCCCTCTAGAAAGCAGAATTCAAGCAGCCTCTTCCACAACTGGTTCAGGAAAAGATTTCCGTGGAGAAAAGTGGAAAAACCTGTTTATTTAACAAGCAAAGTATTCACAAGCATTAAAAAAAAATTAAACAATAAAACCTGTTGCTATTCTGAAGAGATGGCAAATTCACAAAGTCCTTGCCCTTGTAGCTTGGCCCCCTTAGTCTCTTATCAGTCCTTCTGGCGCCAATACAACGTCCTAGCCACAGTGGGCCACAGGTGTGGGCTCCCCATGTTTTTTCTGGGTTTTCAGTCCAGAGCAGACTGATCAGTTCCAAGAAAAAGAAAAGCCACAGTCCAGGGAACTTCTCTGCCTTGGCTAGCTAAAAAAAAACTATCCAAAAACAAAGGAGAGCTCTCTCCTGCTCTGTCCGTGCTGCGGACAACACAGTCTGTGTGAAGGATGTGGGAGAGTAAATACAGTTTCTAACAACAAACTCTGTGCTTCTTTTTCCCCACTTTGCTCTCAGGACCAGTCTTAAAGGTGCAGAACTTAATATCAAGCACAAACAGAACAGACGACTGGGGATACAAGCATAATAAAGTCACCTCAGGACTGATTTGTTTATTTTGTTCTGGGACATGAATGATACATGTCGGCTCACATGGGATTGCTGGTGATCTGTAGAAGGATGCCTTATCTTTGTATCCTACTTTTCTTTCCCTGGGTTATCAGGCAGTGTGTTCATGTGCACTGCTTTTAACTGGTGGAGAAAGTACAGGTGATGTTGGTTCTTTGCCCTGTCCTCTCAGCTGTAAAGCCTTTGCACTAAGCCCCTGCACTTCAACAGCAGAAAGAGCTTTTGAAATTGCAGTGGTTGTATCAGCTTTTTCAGCTCTCTGAAGATAAAATGGTAAGTACTATTATATGAAAATAGCTTCTTACCACACTAGCTTGTGTGATATGCTCAGCCTTGGGAAGAATGACAGATGAAGTAATTAGCTATTGAGAATGCTTAGTAAATCTTCAGCTAGTCTTAACTGCTTTAATTTATTTATTGGAGGCTGACTTAATGAGCACTATGGCATCATCCTCTTGGATTTTTGTAATTTTTATGTGCTCAGCAGTGTCTCCGGCAGCTGTGCACTGTATTGGGTTATTACACTGTGCTTAGTTTCTGCTCCCTTCCTCTATGGTCTGTGTGTATGCCTAGCCTAGTGCATATCCTTAAGATGACAAGAACCAAATAAAGCAAATAAATTGAGCCTTCTAGAGAAGAAACCAGCATATATGCCAGAAGTCTGATTTTGAGGCATTGTCTGGTTCAGCACTAGTTTGTTCCCTTCCATTTGTGTTTAAAACCTGTCTGCAGCCTCTTTTTTGAATTGCTCCTATTTTCTTTCATCTTTCTGTACTTTGGCTAATATTCCTGCTAATTTCATTTACCTATGCCATGTCCTTTAATGTCTTAACTTCCACCCAAATTGTGCGGTGAAACGGTATCAGTTCTTCATATTCTGAAGGGATGGATTTCTATGTTACTGAAAAACATTATCTGAAAGTTGTACATCATTTATTGGATTCTTTCACAGGAGTAGACAGCATTCTAAGGAGTGATAAAATTATTGTCTTCTATCTGTTGTGTGTGTAGTTTTTACATTCTTTGGGTAGAGTCCACAGGATTGACAACCAGAAGATGGATATCTCTCTTCTATAACAAGGAAAAGCTCAAGTACTCCCAGAGTACTTGGTAGCACGTTTCTATCTTTTTCCAAACTCTGGTCCATGCCAAATACACTTGCAAACTCCTTTAATATAAGTTGGGGCATGCACTTTCTTCAGGCTTCACAGAGCTTTCCTTACACTTCTTTTCAGTAGCTAACCATTACATGAATCTTCATGATTAAATATTCAAATGTAACATTATTTTTGTTCTCCTTAACTGAAGAAAACCCCAAACAAATGTAAAACAATTGGATTCTGCTACTCTATTTAGCTAATTTAATCTTTTCCTCTAAGCCGTATATGGCTATCAGACCTACTGGCTGCTTGGACTTTCTC
Organism: Prinia subflava; assembly: GCF_021018805.1. NCBI lineage: Eukaryota > Metazoa > Chordata > Aves > Passeriformes > Cisticolidae > Prinia > Prinia subflava. The sequence goes on from NC_086247.1 coordinate 95,802,160, forward strand.
TTTTCCTCATCCTCTGTAAATCCCATTAAATCTCTAACCCCTTTAACTCATTCTGGGATTTGCTTTCTTTTGGAAGCTTTCACTTAGTAATGTTTTTACCAAGGCATATTCTTTCTCCAGTCCCCCTTAGTTCCCTTCCCAATACTATTTTATCTGATAGGTGCATAACTCTTGGGCTTGTCTTTTTTTGAATTTCAGATTTTATTTTAAAGGAAATAATTTTTCACCACGAGTAAAGCATATAGGAAACACATAGGATAGAAAAAAAAGTCAAGGAGAGATATGTTAACTTAAGTATCAGAAAATAGAGTTTTTGTAAGGGAAGCCTAAAATATTTAAGTTGCAATAAAGTCTAATCAACTGCTGGTTTAGTGAGCCGTTGATGTCCTCTTGCTTCAGATTTTCACAGCTTAGCAGCTGTCTCAGTTTCAGATACTTAAAATAAACTAGGCATACTCTGCTTTACCCTTGCTTATTAATGAGACAAAAAGTACCAGGAGGGGAAAACTGACCATCCCAGGTTCAGTTCCTGAGTGAATGATCTGAGGTGTTCTGCCCTTGTGACCCACTCCCAGGGAGGTTTCTGTAAGTCATGATTATTTGCAGTGATATAGTGAGAGAATTTTGTATTGCGTTTTGCATTGGCTTGTCTTGTTTTTCTTTCTTAGAGAACTGATAATGGCATTTCCTTGTGGTCATGGGGTATATGAAGCCATGTAGTCCAACTGCTATACTGTGACCTGGCCAAGATGCTGTCTGTCTTAGAGAGATTAATTGTGAAGGTCATCTGGATGTCTTTGTTGTCAGTCATACTCTTCCCCTCAAAAGAGTCCACTTGTGGTAAATAGCCATGCATTCAAAGGTACCTGTGTCCCAGAAGTGATCACTACTTTAGCTGAAGATCTCTGTTGTAGCTTCTTCCCAGGATCATGATTTGAAAACATCTTCTGTGCCTCTTTCCTCACAATATGCCAAATTACTCTTGCTTGCATCAACATACAGATGTCTAATTTCAGTATTCCAGTTTTACCCATTAGTTGGGTAGAAATCTGATGTAAAGTGATATCTGAAGTTTTGTTACCTTAATTTTTTTTAACCAGCTCTTTTTAGAGCTGTTAGTGCAGTGCAAATAACCTGATAGTATTAAAGCAGCAGAAGTATTTCTTCGCTTGTTCATCTGTCTTCAGCTGTATTTTTAAAATTTATACACAAGCCTATACTTTGGGTTAATAATAAATTGGTCAGCTTTATCCAAGAAAGTGTTCTCTTTTTCATTTTTAAAGGTTTTTTGGCACTGTATATCTAAGGGGTTTTTTATTCTGTTCTTGACTGACAGGTAGCAAAAACCAAACCTTCACAGCATGTCTTCAATACTCCATTAGATTGCAAGGTTCTACCAGCCTGGTTAGCTACATAGGGACCTACCATTAGTTTGAGACTTCTTGGCTATGAATTGTCGTGCTGATAGTCTGCAGAAATTCTGAGCTGTGTAAAAGAGGAAAAAGTGAAAATTGTAAACCACAAAAAGAAAAATAAATAAACCACCAGCCCTGCAACATAATATGCTGCTTGGTTAAATAGCCTTGGACCTTGTGGTGATAATGTTGCAGCAGACATTCTTGGAAAAAAATACATCTGTTAGATGAGTGTTGTGTTTTGCAGAAACTGGTACAAACCTATTTTGCTTCAAGGAATTTGAATTTGTCTGTGGTACCTTATGATTTGTAGTACAAACACCACTAGCAATTGTTATCAAAATACATTATGTTTATAGACTACATCATAAAGACTTGGTGTTTTTACAAGTAGCAAGGAAGAGAAAGTGTCTGTTCTACTAAACAAAGAGGGGTGAATGCCCTGGACCGTAAGAGTAATAATAATAAAGTTGCTGCTGTAAAGTGGTAAATAAGAAAAGTCTTTGTATGAAAATTGGTAGGTTTCAGTTGTAATGACTCTTTCTAGTATGGCTTGTTAAGATTAAAGAGAAACAGCTAAAGTTTGAAGTCAGGGCTGAATGTGATTAGGAAATATGCCTTTGGTTAGCTGTTAGGATAAAACACCTAACTAATGGTCTTGTTCTCAGTGATGATGCCTTTATATGACTAATTTGAATACTTTTTACTGTTTACTTCTGATAAGTCAGAAATATTTGTTAGTAATAGTTACCGTTTGCCTACATAGATGTGGGAGCAATAGTGGCAAATCAGAAATAGACTCATCAGGCTTATTGTGCCAAGAAGTCAGAAACTGTGACAAATAAGCTGCTCATGCATTCTCTTGCCAGCGTGTTCTCTCATGCTGTTTTCTGCATGAATGAGACTGCCTTGGGAAGGTAATAAATATAGGAAGTACCCAAAGTCCTGTTCTAATTTACAAGAAAAGATGCTGTTGAGTTTTACTTGACTGCTCAGTTGATCAGACATCCAAGTTTCTGGTGAATTTAGAATTGCAAACAAAACTCCTCCTGCTAGAGTTTATGCAAAAACATTTGTTGGGCTCTCACTTCTAGGTATGGTGTTTTTAGACCCTTGTCAGGCCTGCTATACTCCTTAGACCTTTGTGAGTAGATGACAATTTCCACAGCACAAGAGTCCTGGATGTTGCATCCTGCTGTAATCGTCTCTGATATGCTAACAAAACTAGAAGCTTCTCTCAGTAATTCTACATCTTCTTTCCTATCTTCAATGCAAGAAAATAGAAAAGTGTCCTATTGTGATAGGAATTTGGGATGACTTTTGGTAGCTTGGAAATTACCGCAGGAACTAGTAAGTTGCAAACTTTGTTGTATTAACACTGAACTGTTACAGTGTTGTAGAGATAAAGATCTCTAATACCAGCCAAGGATTTTGTCTATTGGGTATATGAAGCGTAATTGCGTAGCTTTTCAGCTGAAATTGTGGACAACTTTAATCCAAATAGTATTCAAGTCCATAGTATCCATTTGCAGCCGTATGCTTTCACATTTAAGAACTCAGGACAAATATTATTACTGTTAGTAGAAAGAGTTGCAAATGAAAAATGCATCACTTGCTGTTCCAATCTACTTTGGACCAATGTTTGGTACTTCGCACTTTGTTTACTGTGCTAATGTCCAGACGCAGAACTGATGCTTTTATGTAGATGAACTTGGGCTCCCAAGACCAAACTGAGGATTTCAAACTTCAGTTTGGAATTTCCCAGTATGTAGTGGCCACACGTGGAGAGACTTATCAAGGAAAGGGAAGTGATGGAAAGTTTCCTAAAATTCTTCTGAGTGTGTTCCTTCTGTCCCCAAATGTATGTGTAGATACAGGAGGGTGTCACTATCGTACCATGAACACAGTTTTTGCCACTGAAGGATGATGCATTAGAGTAATTCTGTTTGTTGTGAGAAGCAGAGCTTAAAATAGAATGGTATGTAAGAATGTATTCTTTCTAAAAATAAAGGTTTCTTTGTGTCATAATGAAGTATAGGGCTTTTAAAAATTTTGTTATTAATGTCCTTCATGTATGTTGTTCTTTTCATTGAAGTGGCCAAGCTTATGACATCTACTTTTGTAAAAACCTTTTTTCCCTCCTACCTTCCCTTGTTTGTTGCTATTTTCCATTTTGTCTTATTTTTTGGTCAGCTTTAATTTTCATTCTGATGCCTTGATTTTTTTTTTTAGCATACAGTTTTTTATCTTCTTTCTATACTAACTCTCTGGAATGCCAAACCTAAGAGATGAGTGGTGAGAGCTGAGTGATTACCCTTGGCATACTGAATTGTAGACAAATTGTTTGAACTTGTAAGACCTGGAAAATGGAAGTGAATATATTTGTTTTGTTATTCCCATGGAAACAAGATATTTATAATGAACTCGTAAAAACAAGTTACAAATATATACAAAGAAGCTGATTCTTTGTAGCAGTTGCTTGATAGAAAGAAATTAGTTTATTTAGGGGGTTATGGGTTGGGGTTTTTTTTTCTTAAGTTCATAAGTTTTGAAAAGCTGGTACAAGGAAGGAATTTCCTCAATGTGAACAGGGCATTAAAAATGGTGAAAATAAACTGGGGGTATGACAGCCTTGTGTGTTATGCTGTGTTCATAGTATTATAATTTTTCATACAGTTCGAGTTGGAGGGAGCCTTTTACATGTCATCTAGGTAAACACCACCACCTCGCCCTTCCCCCAGTGAGCAGGGACATAATCCATGAGATCAGGTTGCTCATAGCCCCATCCAACCTGACCAGGGATGGGCCATCTACCGTTTCTCTGGACAACCTCTTGCAGTGTTTCACCATCCTCCTAAAAATGTCTTCCTTATAACTAGTCTGAATCTACCCTATTTTGCTTTACAACCATTACCTTGTCCTATCACAACAGCTCTGCTAAAAAGCCTGCCCTCATCCTTCTTTGTAAGCCCTCTAAAAGCTGCAGTAAGGTCTTCTGGAACCATATGTCCACCAGATTGAACAATCCCAACTCTCTCTCAACTTTTCTTCATGGCAGAGGTGTTCCTTCTCTGTGATCAACTCTGTGGCTCTCTGGACTTGCTCCAACAGGTCAATGTTTTTCCTGTGCTGGGGACCCCAGAGCTGGATCCATTGTTCCAAGTAGGCTCTCATCAGAGCAGAGTAGAGGGCAGAATTCCCTCCCTCACCCTGCTCCCACACTGCTTTTGGTGCAGCCCAGGATACAGTTGTTGGCTTTCTGGGCTGGGACTGCATGTTGCTGGCTGACGTCTGATTTTCCATACATTAGACTCACAAGTCATTATCCTTAGGGTATTTTTGTGGACCTGGATTGGAAAGAGTGTAAATCAAAGCTTGTTGAAAGACATCTCCTCTGCCATTTCTACACACTCAGTCAGTGGTCTCCTATACATTCAAACCATGACTGTACAGACAGAGGAGAGGGGAGCATGCTGTTCTAGTTAGTAATCATAATGACAGCAACTGCTCAGAGTTCTTCAATACCTGTCTCTAGAGACGGGAGGGGGTGTAGGATTGCTGCTTGGTAATTTAGATGCTGGTACATGACATACATGTACCATACCTCACATACCAAAAGTACAAAAACTAGTTGTGTTCCTAGGGTTTTCCACAAGATTTGACATATTTTGCAGCTGAAGAGTTTCAGAGTTAATTATGATGCTTTACAAGTGGATTTGATAATATTGTAATAGATGGGGGAGTGAGAGGGGATATTTTTGGAGTGTAGACATAGATAACAAATTTCAAAATTAAAGCTGTTTTATTTAGGAAACTTGGGACATAGTTGCAAAAATTCTTTTACTTCCAATCCTATTTTTAAGATCACTCCAATTAATGTTGTTTGCTGGTAAAGGATATCAGCTATGATGCACATTTGTTTCTCTTTTGGAGTCCAGCTGCAATACTACATTCTACTACACATCATATGTGTGTCCAGTTTGTGGTTATACCTTAAGCTAAAGGAGAAAAATCCAGTCATTTCCTTGCCCCATGTAAGTGACAGGGAAAAGACCAAATGTGAGAGGTATGTATACTTATGTCTTAGGCCAAATGTTCTTTGTTCCTCTTGGCAGCCATATTTATATATTTTTCCTTTTAATTCACACAAAAAAAGTTATGCTCTTCTATTTAATAAGTGTGCAACCAAAAATTCTTGATGTGTTAATAAAACCCTGAGATCAGTTCATTTGTCTAGAGTGTGATGCTAATAGCGATAAGGTCATGGGTTTGATCACTTAAGAGTTGAACTTGGTGATCCTTGTGGGTCCCTTCAAGCTCAGAATATTCTGTGAAAAATAAACAAGTCAACATGAATTTCTGCTGGTTTTGCTGAAAGTGATCATTCTCTTTCCCATTGCGACGATCCTGACTGGTGATCCAAGCTAGACCTATGTGCTACAGAAAACTCTAGCCTTGTTTTAGCGAGGCTTGTATGATAGACTTGGCTGTGAGTCTGTAGGGAATTTAGGGCATTAGAGTGTTATTATGCTGAAACCTTGCATTGATGGCCAATGCTTTCTTTTTTTAAATGAGAGGCAAAACAAAATGAAGTCTTGACCTCTTGCGCTGCTTAAAAGTTCTTGGACATGTTTCATCACAGGAGTGATGTTAATCCTAATAATGAGAATCCTGGAGAAATTCCAGGTAGTTAATTGCAGTTTATTCCACCCGTCTTTCTGATTAATGAAATGCTGGATTATATTCTTTATTTCTACTGTCATGATGTTCTTTCACCACCTATTTCTGTGAGGTACTGCAGCACGTGCTTTACCAAAAGCAGACAAGTAGTTGCAAACAGAAATGTTTTGTCAAAACCACATAAAGTTTATTTTGTGAGGGTTGCTGACGTTTGCTACATATGTTTGGCTGCGTTGAAAATAAAGAATGCTAGTAATGAACAACTGTGTAAAGAGTTCCCTTAGTGCTGAATTTTGTTGTGAATAACCATTTTTTCTTTGTTTTAAAAGTCTGGGATAACATTTTTGTTTAGTTAATTGAAGTAGAAGTCACTTTCTAAACCAGAAATCTCACTTCCCCTTTTCATTAGTGGAGGCATCCCCCAGCTGGGAGGGATTTGACAACTGAAGGTGTCTAAGAGAAGATCAAAGATAAATCTATGACATATAGCTGAGTTGCTCTTTACAATCGTCTTTTTGACACTTGAATGAAAATTAGATTTCTGTGTGCTGCTTTTCTAGCCCAAAGTTGCTGCTGCACACTTTGTCTATCCTAGCTAGCATCTATTGTTTATTCCTATATCAACAGCTGTCTCTGTTGAAAGGACTGGTCTCAGTTGTGTGGTGGTGCTTGGCTCTTTTTTCCCCTGATTTGCTTGAAATGTTCCCTAAATTGGCATAAAAAGAAATGCTCAAGCAGCAAACAAAACTTGCGCAGTAGCATGTTTCCCAGCAACATGGACTCTCAAACATTGCGTTAAACTTCGGGAGTTTTGTAATGTTGTAAATATTTTCTGCTTTTGAAGATGGTACTATTTAAGATTATATCAGCATAAGTGTCAAAACATCTTTTTGAAAATGGTTCCATTTGATCTGCTAAATTTTGGGGTGTGAATTCTTTTTCAAAAGATTAGAGAATCTGTAATTTGCTAATACAGGAAAAGATGTGGTTTGTGTCTGCACTAATTCGTAACAACTGAAAATATTTGGGTTTTGTTTAATGATGAGTAAACTCACTAATGCTGTTGATTCATACTTGATTTTTAAAATGAGGAACACTAAAACTAGGTTAATATTAGGGAATTGAGTGGAACAGTGCATATTCCGCAATGTTATCTCCTGCCTAAACTGAATATTTTAAAATGTTAGAAAACAGACATGCATTAACCTCCTTTTGGTTAAGCATGTCACTATAGTGAATGCTCTGTAAGAGGTCTATCAACTGAAACCTTTGGTGTGATGGACCAAAAAAGATCTGCAGGAATGAGAGTGTAAACTGGTGTTTGTAAAGTATGAGTTTTCCATTCATCCAAATTTGCACTAAACACTTGTACAGCAAAATCTTCTCCGTTAGAAGTAAATATAAGTAAATAATTTACTAAAATGAAAATCTGGTCTTCCTATTAGTGAAAACTACAGCAAGTATTCAGCTCCAAATTTCTGGGAGGTTTATAAGTTTACCAGACTACTCTATATTGTGTTTTCTGTATACCTTTAAATGTTTTTTGGAGATGATGGTCTATGAAGGAAAACAGATATTGAATTTAAATGTATCATTTAAAAACTTGTCAGTCTTCAATTGAGGAGGAATTTCAAGTTTTTAAATGCTTTTCAATAGTTTGCTTTACACAGTAGCAGAATAATTCTTAATTTACCTGTGAATACATGAATAGTGACTTATAAATAATATGATAAGCAGTTATTCAAAGAGGAATAAAAAAATAGTAAATAAAAAGACTTACCTAAGATGTTTCAGTTCTTGTTTTATACATACAGACTTTATAAGTGATCAACCAAGTGATACTGTATTTAATTTTATGAGCTGCAGCCATTTTGACAGTAGACCCAGTCTCTTTATTTCCTCTTTACTTCTGAATGTTCATCAAGGGAAGTCTATGAAGTGCTGTCCTACTGATGTACATATAAAAATAAAGTGGTATTCCTGGGATATGTTCCATTTGACACCATAAGTGGGCTGCATGAGCCTTCCTGTTCTGTTGCTGTGTCCTGTTGTTCACTGTGGTATACTGAAACCATTCTACAATTCTTGAAATGCTTTTTGTGCTCTCTTGTAATTTCTTTCAATTGCTGTGTGTTTCAACAGGGGAAAGTCTGTAAGAACTATTACTTTTGAGCAGTTTAAGGAAGCTCTTCAAGAACTCTCGAAGAAGCGATTTAAAGACAAAAGTGATGAGGAAGCACTTCAAGAAATGTATAAACTAATTGAAGGAAAAGGCCCAGGTTTAACTGGAGTAACGGTATGTTACTGATCTAATGGACAGATTGCTTCTTCTTTGTTCTACTGCAGTATTGTTATGTTCACCACTTCCCTCTACAGTCCACAAATCAAATTTCTCTGTGAGCCTGAAGGCAGCAATTGCTAAGCAGAATGGGAGCAAAGGCTGTGCAACAACTGAGTATTGCACTACTGTGTGTTCTTGTGTGGCACTGTCATAGCTCCTTCTAGGAATTGTACTACCACCTAGTAGCACCTCAGGAATATCAAGAGTTCTTGTGTATGCTTAGAACAATCAAATGTTCATGAAGAGTGGTGTATCCAAATCAAAAAGAGTAGAATGACATTAGAGCCTCAATAAAAAGTTGTAAGATGTTTTGTGAAATACCAAAAAGCAAAGATATCTTAAAATACATTCAGTTATAGCATGTGAATCCCAGAACACTGGAAAACTGTGAATAATTATCATGTGGTCAGGTCTTTGTTTCTTTTTTGTTCCAAGTCTGTCAGAGTTATAGTGCTCTTTTAATTTTAAAATACTGGTATTAAGCTTTGTATGTGAAAAAGGGAGGTATATAGCATACTGTAAATAAGCCTTTTAGATGCCCTGGCTAGGCAAGCTTTTGTCCAGTATTTTAGGAGATACTGGAGTGTTTACCATCAGCCTGAATAGTTCTCTTGTTTTAGTTCATCTGCTTAAAACTTGTGATCCTCCTGAATTTTGCCTGCAAAGCTGTGAATGAAAATATGATCTTTTCAGAAACTGGTTCTCTACAAATGGTCAGTGGAAATATCGAGTGGAAAGATCTCTTTTGAGTTGTAAAATAAGTCAGCTTTTTACAAGATTTTTTTACTGTTCTACTCTTATTTGAAACAGGTGGTAATTTTGATATAGACATAAAATATTGAACCTTTTTGTTCTTCACTTACCTAATAAATTTGAATAACTTCTTTATCTGTTATGGGATTCTTATTTTGAATTGTGTACATTTTTCTAGGCCTCACTCCTGATTCTATTTTGGTATTTCAGCAGGCAGACATTGAAATAATCTGTCTACTACTAAGGGAACAGTCTCTTTCTATGTGGGGTCATGGATGAGAGAGCTTTGCAGATGCAAAATAATATGATATAGGTTCTGCAGAGGTATATGAGTGTGCCAGCAACAGGGGGAGAAGAGTGGAGGGGGAATGTGAGCCAGCAATGTGAGGCTTGACTGTTCAATATGTGCAGTTCGGGGTAGAGTTGAATAAGTGAAGAAAGGGGGATCAGAATATCTTCTTCTGCTACTTGGAAAAGTAAGGGGCAGGAGGCAGAGCTTAAAAATGAGGGAGAGTGCAGGCTGGGAGTGTGTGTATGTAAACCAAAGCATATGTAAAACCAAATTTCATGGGTTTTTATCATGCTGATTGAGTTCCTGGATGGTAAAAAAGACTCACAAACTTGGCAATTAAAGACATTAAAATAAATAAATATGTGGCCACTCACCTCCTGCAACCCAGGAGTGCAGATATGAAACCTCTATACCACCTTTTAATGCTTTATTTACTTTGGGAAGTCAATATTATGGAAATTTTACATTGTGCTGCTTTTTGTATGGTTAGATAAAGTTACATTAAGCTTTTCTTAAAAGTTCCAGGCTGAGCTAGTCATGCCATGTAGTGTGTGCCCAGCTCTGTGAAACTCTGTTATAGGTCATATATATTTGGTTCAGGTTTCAGACAGAAAACTTTATGTGACTACTGACACATTACTCTAAATGTATTAGGGAAGGAGTTGAAAACATGATTAAGTGAAGCTTGTGGATAAGAATGCTTCAGCAGCATGTAGGGAATTTTGTGTGTTAGCTTCTTATGTTCTGTACTGGGTATTTTGGGGAGGTAGGCGGCAGGGCCAGTATGTATGGACTAAATGGCAGCCTGGGGAAAGCACTCCTTCAGCAGGACAGTTGGAAAGTTTACCTTCACATGAGAAAATGAGGATTTTAGTGGATGTTGTGATAGAAGTGATGTAAGATTTTTTATCTTTTTCTGTTTATTTTTTCTTCTCCTGCAGAATGTTGTAGAATTACAAAAATCCCTGCTTGTGATTAATGTGGTTGAGAAGGCTCAGCAGCCGGATATTGAAACCCAGTGAATTTTAGGCTACTTTCTAATCTTGCAACAGAACATGTATGATTGACTTTGTCACACAGGAAGAAAAACACAGAAAAGTGATAAGGGTTAATGAAGCCAGTGGCTTTATTAGCTCACTTGGTAGTGATCTGTCAATAGAATATAGAATGCAGGTTGTGTAACTTGGACAGCTTGTAAACAGATGTATAAATGAAGTCTAGAGCATTTTAACTGTCCTCATTTCTACACAAAGTTTACAAAGAGCAGAACTGAGGTTCTTTCTTTTCCTGTACCAAGAGCTGTGTGCCATAACAATGCTGAAAGCATTTCTACACCTCCTGGGGAACAGATACTTGTTTTGGTCATTGTTTGCTGTTAAAATAAAACCAGTTGAATTTCGGTATATATTCATCACGGTCCTTGACATAGAAATGCAGAACAATTTCAGCTGCAAGGAATTGGGGATGATCTCATTGAAACATTCTGTTCACAAGAGGGCTAATTTAAAGCCAGATGAAGTTTTTCAGGGCTCAGTGCAGTCAGATTCATGGTGAGAGGAGTATGGGTGGCAGGGCAGTACAGCAGCAATAGCACTTTAAAAGCTGGATGATGGGTGCTCAGGGAGATGTTGATGCGGGTAAGATCATATTCTCATCAAAATGTACCTGTTAGGGCAAGAGCAAGGAATGAGTGTGGTAAATGAGACAAAACAGTTGTTGCAGCAGAAGTGCAAAGTGGCCTAGGAATTCCACTTAAGACTATGTAGCTCTGCTTGAAGACTCTGGTAGTCTGAAAAAGCTGCAGGACATACTGTCCAGCACATGGACATCCATTCAGATGTAGAAGTCTGCAGAACTGCCATTAGCACATCAGAGTCCTTGGCTCTATTAGGAAGAAGTCCTAGAGCCAATAATTGCGTGGTTGAGAGAGCTCCTGTGTCTTCTTGGAGGTCAGGATGGTGGTGGCCACTCTTGTGGGAGATATGTTATGGTCAAGGTCCTAAGATTCCAGATGGCAGGAGAAGATGAAGAGGAGACTGATGTGGTATTTGTGGAAAACCCAAGCTACAGAAGGTGAGGAAGGAGTGACAGCTGGAGACCTAGTGGACAGAGACTATTGAGAAAGAGAAGGCTGAAAGCTTGTGGCTTCTGGCAACAAAGTCACAGATCTGCTCCACCTGCAGTTCTTCAATTTCAGAATACCTATAATATCCTGAGCACTGGTGAGGATCGACAAGACCCATCAGAGTCAGCTGAGCCTGAATTTAGTGTTCACACAAAAGGGGGAATATGAGTGATAGTGTTGAGCAGCACTATCTCATACTGTGTGGACAAACAGGTTCTTTTAAGGATCCTTGGTTGAATGAGAGCTGGCCACGGATTTGTAGTTATATCAGGCCTTAGCATGTGCTGTGTGTTAGTGAAAATCTGGAAAGGAGTTAACAGTCACAGAAGATGTTGCCATCCTGAATATCTCATGTGCTATTACACTTCCCTGTTCAATAATGGGTGACACTATACTCTGGCAACAGTGCTGTACCATGAATCAAGAGTAATAGGTACCAGTCACAGAAAATGACTGAAAATTCTTCTCATGGATGATCATGGCATGTATTTTCTGATCTTACCTGATGTCTCAGTAATTTTATTGCTTGGTAGGTTGCAGGATCTGGGACTGTTGTAGACGCATGGCCAAGATTTGTCCAGCCTCCTTACATGGACCTCTTCTTCCTCTTCCTTGTGTGTACCCAGAGTACAGCTCTGGAGGTAACCTGGAGCATATAAAGAGGAACTGCAGAGGTCTAGGGGTGAGGCTGATGGGTATGGAGCTCAGATCTTGTCTTTCCAATCCCAGAAGAGGGAAAGATTGGGTAGAAGTGGACTGTATGGCTTCTGTTGAAGATGGGACTTGGGCTTTAAGGACCAGAGAAATGAGATTGTCCTAGTTTGAAACACAGGTGTCTACTAGGGAAGGCAGAAGTCTCCTTTGGAATGGAGAATGTAAACCCCCCTTCCCTCTGAATTATTATAATTTTGAAATCAAGGGGCTCTCAGGCCAAGGATATGAGGGTAGGAATAATAGTTCTTTACTAGTATGTGTAACAAGGCAAACAAACAATGACTAAGGCATTAACAACAAACAGAACCAGGAACCTCGTGACAGCCTTCTTGGCTGAGATGGGAAAGGATGGAGGAGAGGCTATGCTTCACAAAACCCTGGGGCAGTCTGATCTCAGTGCCCCTGCAGGACTCTGAGGAGCAACAGGCTGGAATGGCAGAAATGAGCAGAAATCTCGGGCTGGTGGATGAGATGTATTGGAAGTTCCATGGCAGTAGCTGGAACTGTGGGACAGCCTGGCAGGGCAGGGGGTGTGGGGCTACAGCACAGAAAGACCCAGAGCAGTGCCAGAGAAGTGACAGGGGCGGGACAGTGGCAGTCTGGCTCCCAGCAGGGCAGGGAAAAAAAAGCGAGCTCAAGATTCCTGGACACACGAGCAAATGGTGGTGGGTCCTTAGGACTGGACTTCAGTGGTGACAATGAATTCTACCCACAGTAAGCAACACCTTGACTGGTCTCCATCCAATGCCGAAAATGAGCAGCTGCTGCCACCCCATCTTTTACCTACCCCCAAAACTTGTGGTATCTTCCCCCTTCAAGAGAAACTCCCAGAGACAAAAGAAATGTAGCCAGGTGCTACACTCCTCTCCTGACTTTGGCCAATTTTTTTTACTTAAGGACCCATAAGTACCCAGTAGTTAGTTTGCTAGCGACTTATGGAAAAAAAATTGTAAGGAAAAAAAAAGGACAAAATCCAACCCCCAAGAGAGGGCTACTTAGCAGGGATGGAAAAATCTAACAAAGTAGAATAAGAGTATCTTTACAAACTGGGCTTACTGACCTCCTGAGGAGATTATTAGGCTGGGTATGGAAGGTTATCATAACCTGGGGATGAGGGATCATAAGGGGCAGAGCAGATATGTCTAGGTGACAAGCCTGACAAGGGAAGTTCTTGCCCTTCCATAAATGCAACTGGACATGGAGTCTATCTCTATGCCTACACACAAAAGCATATAGTATGGGGAAAGCAGGGCAAATCAGTTGGTTGCACAGATGTGATTCACTGGGATTGTGCAGGTATGTTAACACAACTCTTCTGACTGGAGTGCTGCATTGGATGAATAGAGGCTCTTCAGGAAATACATGAAAAGAATGAGGAAGAGGGATTGTAGTCTATGTAAAGGCTTATGTTGACACATCTAGCTTTGGAGAAAGTCTCATTAAAAACTGGTTGTAACTTTAAATTGAAGAAGGATTCAGCAACACCCTCACTCAAAAAAAATACTCTAATATATTTCCCTTTCTGTTTTGTCTTCGCCACCAAGAAGAATGAAAAACTCCTCCTCAGAGAAGTGGTAGCACATTGTTTTTGTGGAAGGTTGTATTAATCAGACTGCTAGATCCCATGAATTGGGACCATGTGACTTGGACTGTTGAAATGCTGGAGAACTGCACTTAAGGGGCTGATCTTAGAGAGGAGGAAAGGAAGGGGTCTCTTGTAGGTGCCAAGTGGGCAACACCTGATCTGTCCTTAAGGGTGGACATTACATGGTCTTCTCATGATGGAGCTAGACCTGGATCAGGCAGATTTGACTGATTAATGTGAATTTGTTGCAGGAAGTGATATCACATGTAAAGTACCTTTTTCATCTCTTTTGCTCTAGCTCTGGCTCTCTCCTAGTTAGTGAGAAGGTTTATGTACTGTATATAGAATTAGGACTTGCAGTGCCATATTACCTGAGTGTCATTATTGGGAACCAGCCCACTGAAAGTCCTCATCAGGATTAGTTAAACTGGTGTTACTTTCCTGGCATTATTGAAGTGGAGTTGCTTATCGTTTTCTTTTGTGTGGGTATGTCTGTGCACGTGTTGAACTGAAGGAACATGAATGAAACCCAAATTTTTTTTGAATCTTGATCTCTGTTTCTGACTTTTTGCGGACTTCTAATGCATGTGCATGTATTCGCATGATTTCAAAAGAAGGTAAATACAGCTTTGGTAGGGAGTTCTGGTAGCATCCTCCCCCCCCCCGCAAAAAAAACAACCCACAAGGGCAGACCTGCTCTTTGAAATTTTTTTCTGTGTTACAGTCATTTTTTGTTTCTCATTTTACAAAGGTTGTGGCTATTGCCGGCAGACCAATGATTTTCAAAATCTTGCTGAGACTGAATGTTGGTGCTGATTCTGCAGGCTGCCAGAATATTTTAATTGGATAAAGAAATCTCCATGGCAACTTTTTCTAGGAAGATGTGCTGTTAGATAGTGAAGTTTTATGGTTGAAGGAGCAAATGTAGGAAAGCATTCAGTTTCAGTGAGGAAAGCTGACTGCAGCTGACAGTGTAGCCAGTGTGGCTAAGGTGTTGTACTCTTCTGGTGAGGAGTAACAAGAGCACCTCACCTACTGCCTGTCCCCATGGTTTTTGGCAGTGCAGGCACTCCCAGCACTGATTGCTGAAAAGACACAGTCAGTCCCTCAGGCAAGCCGGGACTGTTTCCGTACTATGTGGACAGTTGTAATTCAGGAAAGAAAACCCTGCTGCAGGGTTCTGCATCATGAAGTTTCTGCCTAAGCTGTGGAGCAGCTTAAAATCAAACCCGAAGCTTTGTCAGTGATGGCAAGCAGTGGAAAATACCTTGAGGCAAAGTTGTTTCAGTGGAGCCAAGAGTTCATTGTGAAAGCGAGGGCACTTGGTGTCTGTTTTGAACGTGTGATATTCCTGAAGTCCCATAGGTTTTCTTGGTGCTTTTCCTTCCCAGGAATTGGTTCTGGAGAGCTTTTGGGAATGGTGCCATGCTGTGTGCAGAGCCCACCAGCACAGAGTTCCCGCCAGCTTGCCAGGGGCTGTGGTGCTGCAGAAGTGAGCCCCGTGCCAGGTGCAAAGCTTTTGTGGCATTTGCTTGGGTTTTGAACGTGAGCTTTGTAGAAAGGATGGGAACATGTGGTGACAAAAAATGAGGAATGTTCCCTTGGCAGCACTGAATCGTCTTTTCTCTGCCCCAACTTTGCTCTGGAAAGGAAAGACCTGAAAGTGTGGGAAATCTTCCAGTCTCACACTGTTACCTTATTTTCATGATTGTGACACTAGCTTCATATGATACGTCTATCCTTTTGACACAAAAGTTGATTTTATGGAGTCTTTTTAGTCTGTAAAATTCATGCCGTTTTCCTGCTGCAAACAAGCCTGGCCAGTGCAACTGCAGATCTTTCAGTGGATATATTTTTCTTCAGCAAACTGCTAGATACTTCTGTACTATGGTAGACAAAATACATATTCTTGACTTCTGTGGTCCCATTTTCTTTTTACTGTAGTTCATTTCAGTTTCCTAAGGGCTGATAAAACATTTCTGTAACTAATTTGAATTCTCAAAAATAATGAAATGGATTGAGTTGCATGCTCTGTAAACTGCTCCTTGATTCATTAGTTATCTTGAGGTAGCTGGTAAAATCTGGTAAGTTTACAGAGTTGTCTTTCTTGAGAAAGGTCAAGGGAGGAATATGGCATTTGTTTAGGTTTCCAGAGTTCAAAGACTACAGCTTTCACTTCCTGTTTTTGGTATGAGGGGTGCTTCAGACATATAGAAATTGGGCTATTGGTAATATGGAATTTGGATGAGATGTTGTATTCTTTTGTTTACTGACCTGCAGTGTGGTCAAACACTGGAATAAGTTGCCCATGAAGGCTGTGGAACTTCGGGGGTGTTCAGGACTTGGCTGGAGAAGTTTCTGTGTAAGCCTATTTGAGCATTGCTGTGAGTAGGGCTTTATGCTACAGACTCATACTGAAAGGTTCTTTCCAACCTAAATTGTTCTGTGACTTAGTAATTTTAAGTTTTGATAATCTTCAGGGGCAGAGAATCCCCCACTCTTTCCAGGCTTGACCAACCACAGTGGTGAAAAATTCTCATGTGTCTGGTTGGAATTTCATATCTTCCCAATCATGCCCATTATTGTTTAGTTCTGTACTGTCTCTGTTTCTAATATAACCAGTCTGTTGTGGACAGGAATAAGATTTGTCTCTCCCTTTTTTATTCTGAGTCTTGATAAACACATTCTCATCATCTTTTCTATGTATGTCACATGCTCCAAAACCCCTTGCTGTCTTAGCACTTCTTTGTAGACACCAACACAGAGTGATGAAAAATGCACAAAAGAAATGAATAAACTCAATTTGGAACACTAAATGAATATGTTTGATTCTGTTGTGCTAAGTAAAACTTTCTTCCTAAGAGAAAGTTTTTTAAAAGTAAAAAATACAAAATTGAAGTTCATGGGCACCTTCTGTGATATGCAAACTTTGTGATCAACTGTCTGCAAATAAGAGATGGAAAATGAAGGCTTCTGTGGTCTCACAGAAAAAAAAGGGAGTAGGTTGGCCCCAAGAAATTTATTGCCTTTAGAAAAATGTAACTAGAGAGATTACATAACTTACTCTAGATAGTAAAAATAGTTCAAGCAGAATTACTATATGACAAGGCAGAATCATTTGTATGTGATTCATTATGAAAAAGAAGGGAGAGTAGTAATTTACTAATGTGGAAACTTTTCTCACCCAGCCCTTTGTGCTCTTCACCGTATTTCTCCCTACATTTTTCTTCACTTAAGAAGGATGGTCAGCTTTCTCCCTTCACCCCTCACTTTTTTTAATTTGCTTCTCAATACCCTTGTACAATTAATAATGAGCAGATGGGTTGTAGAGAAGAATGAGCTAACTGCCACCCTTTCAGTTGGTTTTGCCTTTTGCTCGATATCCAGTTTAATCTGCATAGTTGATTTTGTTGTTCAGAAACAGAAAAAAACATTTGGATAAAAACAGTTGGTTGCACATTCAGTTCATAAAGGCTGTTCACTAAAAATAAGTTATTAGCTCATAGAGGAATCTTTATGGATAAACTTTTCATATTAAGACACTGAAGGTAATGGTACAGCTAATCCTAGAAATCATATCCAGGCATGTGAAGGACAAGAAAATCAGGAGTAATCAGCATGGCTGATCACCAAGGGAGAGTTGTGCTTGACTAACCTGTAAAATTCTACAATTAAATGACTGCCCGAGTAGATAGGGGAAGAAGAGAGTAGTACAGTGTCTACCTGAGCTTCAGTAAGGCCAGGCGTCTCACAACCCCTCACAACCCAGTTGCTGTAGTGGCTGGATGGGCAGACACTGAAGTGGATCGAAAACAGGCCAAATGGTTGGGCCCTGAGGGAGTTGATGAACAGTGCAAAGTCTAGTTGGAGGCTGGAAAACAGTGGTGTTCCCCAGGGGTCCATACTGAGTCGAGTCCTGTTTAACGTCTTCATTAATCTTCTTCATTAATCGTCTTCATGATAGGACGTGGTATACGCTTAGTGAGTTGACCGATGACACAGAGCTGGGAAGAGTGGCTGATAGATCATCCAGATGGGATGATTGCCATCCAGAGGGACCTGACAGACTGGAGATCTGGGCTGACAGGAACTCTAGCAAGCTCAGTAAGCAGTGCAAAGTCCTGCAATCGGTGAAGAAGATTCACCAGTCACCAGTACACACAAGAGGCCATGCAGATGGAAAGGAGATTGGTAGAAATGGACCTGGGAGTGCTTATGGACACCAAGCTGAACATGAACCAGGGAAGTGTTCTTGCTGTATGGAATGCTACTGGTATCTCAGCTGCATTAGAAGTATTGCCAACCAAACAGGGTGTTCCTTCCCCTCTGCTCAGCACTGGCGAAGTCTCATCTGCAGTTCTACATTCAGCTCTAGGCTCCCCAGGAGAAGACTGATAAGCTACTGGAGAGAGTCCAGAAAAGGACCATAAAGATGATGGAAGGACTGAAGCATCTCTCCTATGAGGAGAGGCTGAGGGAGCTGGGTCTGTGTAACCTGGAGAAGAGAAGGGTCAAGGGTGAATCCCATTCATGTATATAAATACCTGAACGGAGAGTGCAAAGATGATGGAGCAAGGCTTTTTTCAGTAGTGCTTAGTCACAGTACTTCTCTGTATTTCTGTTATATATAGTCCCACTAGCTGCTTCTGGTTGAGGAGCCCAGGATAGATAGGAAGTTGTTGTATATTCTACTCCATATTTACAAAGACTTTTTTGAATGAAACCATCTTAGTACAACCTTAAAAATGTTCACACAACCTTAAAAAGAAAGAAATGTTTTCTCTTTAATATATACACGTTTATCATAAGAATGATCGAAAAGAATAAGAAAAAGGAGAAATGAAGTGTTCTGCATAGCCTTGTAGTGGCATCTTATCTCTGATCTTTTATATAGATATAACAGTTCAGGGAGTGAGAGCAAAATGTACAAGGAATTAACATTGCTTGGATTTTGTATTGTTGGAAACAAGGTGACTCCCCCATCTCATAGAAATTTTGCCAACATGAAATCAACAGGATTTCAATTGTTAATAGTACATCACTGACGCGGCTTGGCGGTGTCCTCCGAAGGCCACTGACCCCCTCTGGTCAGCCGCTGCAGGTCTTCGGGGTGCCGCGTCCTTCCGCGGCGAGTCGTCCTTCAAAGGACGCTCCTTGCCGCAGAGGCACAGGCACTCCCCAGGGATTCAGCTCAGTTGTGAAGCACGGTTGCCGGGGCACCCGAGCTTGGAGGCCAGCAGTGCCCTCTGAGGGGGAGCCGGTGGAACTGCTCAGCTGGGCAGATCTTCTTCCTCAGGCGGCGCAGAAAAGAGAGGCGAGAGTCAGATGGATTCTCCAGGGCCTTCTTTATTCTGGAACCGACGACCTCCGAAGAACCCCGAGGGCTCTAAGTGCCCTGCTTATATAGGGACTAAAGGGGGCAGGGCCAGCCACTCGGGCCAATCAGAACAAGGATTGAGAACTTGGCCAATCAGGGGAAGGATCCAAAAGTGCAGCAATCAGGGTGCGGGATGACAGGGAAATGTAACTTGGACCAATAGGGAAGAAGCAATTAACATAGGGGCAAGGAATCATGGGTTTTGTTCTGGGGAGGTCGCCCTAACAAACTTGAACATGAACAAGGGAGACTCCCCAAAGGGGAACACTGTTGGCTCACAGCACACTTTCCCTCCAAGGGAGAGTGCTACTCTTGTGGAGGGCCTCTTGGGCTCCCACACATCACATGTGGGAAGAGGCACAGAAGTGACTTGACATGCAGCTTAGGAAAAGGCTGTGGTTCTTACTCAGTAAAAAACAATTTGAGAAAAAATGTTTGCCTTGCAGCTACTGCCTTTAATGTTCATTTCACATATTATATCTCCTGTGATGCAGGAAGCCTTCCGGTCCATCTTGGGCTGAAAGACCACCGGATGTGGGATCACTGTTGTTCTTGCTCTGGATTTGTGCTGTTCCTTGTGCTGGGGTTTTAAGTTTTCCTTAATTGTTTTTTGGGACAAAAAGATCATATTTTTAACCTGCTAAGCTGTTGCTCATCTTCAGTTTTCTTTGTTGGTTTGAAACATGTTGCTGTTCTCCCTATGGATTAATAGGGAAAGGAAGGGCACACTGCTATCATCTTGTTGTAAAGATGCACCTTATAAGTCGTGTGTGTTGTGGTCTTATCAGAATACAGGTGTCTTGATATAAACGCCACATTTCTCAAGTTTAGCACTGGGAATAGTTTTCTGGAAACAGCCTTCATTATTGACATGAGCCATTCTGTTAATCCTCATTTTACTGTTTTTTCTTGCATGTTAATATGTGTGCATTTCCATCCACTCACACAAGTTTTAGTATTTATGTTACTAAATATATTAGTGTACAAAAATTCTCATATGTTTTTATTGTAGTTTATGTATTGTATCTTTTTCAAATTGTGATTAAGTTGCCATTACAAATTCTCAGAATAGCAGTCTGTCCTGAGAATGAATTTGGTAAGGGAAAAGGCAGTCAACTAGAGTTTCTGAGACTTCTCTGTGGATGTGATGGTAGAGAGTGTATGCACATATAGATAAAACTGATATTCTGTAATGTAGTGCTTTTTAAATACAAGGAAAACAAGTATGTTTTAAGTTTATTTAACTCCATATTGAATATATTGCCCTTGTCTTGCATTTGGAGTTTTCCTGGTTATAAGGTGCTACCAGGTTAATGTGAACAAGTAAACTGTCTGTATTAGATCAATACTTCTTCCTAAGCATTGTCTTGATACCTGGTTTTTTCTATTAAAAACAACCACTTCTACAAATAATACTCTTAAGACTGCAAGACAGAAGTCCCTAAAGGTCATTTAGCAATGCTGTTTTTGAGCAAGGAATGCTCCAGTGTTCATTTTCTTTCAGATAGTGACAGGTGGTGCATATAAAAAAGATGCTCAGATTTTAGCACTCTGTTAATTTTAGCTCAAAAGTCTTGTGGTTTTTTTCTTCCCCTGATTTTAAAATATAAATTTAAGGGTCAAAGAGGCTGCTCTTAGTCCAAGCACACAGGTTATCATGCTTCTATATTGTTATGTGAAATTTTTTTTTTCCTGTTTCTATAGTCAAAATTTTTGTCTCAATAACAAAAAAACCTGATTTTTGAGGAGCCTGCTATGACTCACTGGAAGGAGTCTTTGCTCAGAGCTGTTTCATAGACTGCTAATTTGCTAACATTAGAAATAACTTTCAGTCCTTCCAGTTTGTTACTTCTCTCATGAATCCTAGCGTTTAGAATGAAATTGTCCTTTGAAGCAATGAATTCTAGTTGTATTGGAATACTTTTTCTATATTGATGGAGTCAAACTTTTATGCTTTTGTGCTGACATAATGGATTTTGAACATGGTTCAAAATGTGAAGTCAAGATACAACTTCTTGATATCTTTGGTGCTTAGAACTTGATTATTAATCAAAAGTATCTCATAGTGAAAGTCTCTTCTAAAAGGTTTTGACATAATTTGTGCTATTTCCTTTTCTTTTTTATTATTATTGTCATTGTATGTAATGGCAAGAAACAAACATCTTTTGTATCCTGTTGCTGGGAATGAGTAGGTATTTGCTCAGTCTTTGTCATTAACAAAGATTTAAACCTTGATAGCATGTAAAAGTTTCTGTGTTAAGAATAGCTGATTTCTGATATATTTTTGTTTTGTCTCTTTTTTCTTTCAATAGAAAACCGTTGCATCTCCAACTGTTTCACGCCTTACAGATACTTCAAAATTCACAGGTTCTCACAAAGAGAGATTTGATGCCAGTGGGAAAGGAAAAGGCAAAGCTGGCCGAGAAGATCTGGTGGATAACTCAGGATATGTATCTGGTTATAAGCATGCAGGCACATATGATCATAAAGTACAAGGAAACAAGTAAGGCTGGGGGTTTACAACACAGAGGGGGATAGAGTGCATACTTGTAAGGATGATGTTATGAGTCCCACATGTTTTGGTTATTGTAAATGTTGAGACTATGTTGTCAAGAGGTTGTCTTCAGGAACTGGAACTGATTTCAACATCTGAGCTACTTGCAGCACAATGCCACTTCATTACATTCCTCATTTATATATTGGCAAAAATAAATAAATATGTAGGTATAAAAAATACATAATTTTGTTGAGCTGTAGGAAAAAAAACCCAAACCAACAAACAACAAAACCAAAGTCAAGAGCCACACTTTGTCAACTCAAGCAAAGTATCTCAAGCATTCCTAGATATTCAGTTGCCCTGATGATATCAAAGAGGATCTTTTCTAGCAGCCTTTCTGAAGAATATCCCATTACTAATGCAGTTTCATTTGACTACTGTTTTAGGGTTTTTTTAAATGTCTTATATGGGATCTAGCACTTTTCTTAAAACGTTCCACAATATACTATTGAAAAATAAGTGGTAGTAATAACTAGGTTCTAGCCTGTGATTGTTGTATACGACTCATGTGAAAACTGAAAAAAAAGCTATTTCTAGGACAATATAGGCTCCAAAGTGTTTTATGTCAACAGAAAGAGTTGGAAAATATCAGCCCTTACTTTCCTCCTGTCTATACTTTGTGCTTGTTCTTTTGTGTACTGTAGCATGGTTCTGAGTGGCGGGATTTGGGTGGAGCTATTATACTAACCTGAGAGGTGAGGAACAAGACATTACTACAAGAAAATCCAGTTAAGGGTTTTCACAGTCTGTTTTCAAGTTTGCACTGCCTCACATTGGAAGTGAAGGGAGCACTAAGCTAATAATGGTTTAAAATACTGTTTATGACTAAACACTGCCAATCAGATTGCTATTAAATGAACATTATTTTGCACATATCTCGGCACATAGTCCCTTTAAGCTTTAACATATTTAAGGAAAGCTTATGGCCCCTTGGAGTAAGGACATTTACAATTAATATCTATGTAATTAGGTGCAGTTTACCCACAAAAAAACCCCCCAAACCATTATAACTGAGCTGCATTTTATGATAGATTCATTTGAAGCCAAGGGATTTGATTCTGTCTTCACTCCTGCTGCCAAACTTGGGAGTAATAGTATTACTGGGAATGGCTTTCCGATGTTACCTGGAGAGTCGGTCTCAAAGGTTTAAGGTACAGGCAGCTGAGTGTGACCCAGCTGGGGTTTAGAATGCCAAAAGAAATTAATTGGAATAAAAATAACTTTTTTTAAAGTATTGGTTGAAAAGGAGAGAAAAGGCCATTCCAATTTTCTGCAAGAGGTGAACAAGTACCTTGATGTATTACTCTGATTCTCTAAAGTTATGAAAGATAGGATGTTCAGTATTCAAAACCAGCTCTTTGCAATTCTGCCTTGCTGTCTTTCAAAAAGAGATTGTGCACTGATTTTCATGTTCAACTCTGAATAAACGTTAATGGATGTATTGCTTTCCCCCCACCCATATAAGCATCCCACTCAGAGTACATAAACGTAGGTGAGCAGTGTGTGCTGTCATGTGCCATACAGGTGAACAGTCTGTATTTGTCCAATATATGGAAAGGGAGCACTGGTTTTCAGCCCTTAAACTGTTTTTGTTCTGCTGACATTGTGTGGTAGCCTATAACTTTGCCCTCAGTGACCCTTTGAGCCCATACATCAGGATAAAACAATACAGCGTAAATGAAAAAAACAATAGCAAACAAAAGGCAAGGGCTTCCTTGTGGACTTGGACATCCTTTTATTTGTTTATAATTTATTTTGATGTTTGTTTTTAAGTGGGAGGGAAGTTTGCCAAAACACATCACATGCTCCTGTAAAGATTTGAATGGCTTTTCCCACAGATGGCTTTAGTTACCTAGGAAGATTTTAGATATATGTAAAGATGTATGTAAAGATGCAAAGTGTTCAGCTTTGTGAACCCTTTTCAAGAGTTGCCCAGTGTTCGTGAAGAGTGAAATGTTATCCAGTCCTGTGTTGCACTGGGGACTTGTCACACTCCAAAGCAGAAAATAAGATACTTGATACCAACGGTGGCTAAATTATTCTGGCGTGGTAGTAAACTGGCATGGTAGTAAACTGTCTAAATGTAAAGATCTTCTTCGTCACTGGTGCCTATGCACCTGAAGACATTTCCAGGGTAGTCCGGGTTTTTTAATGAATAAAAAGGCTGAGCCTACAACCCTTGATGAATCCTTCAGCTGAGTTACAGGCAAAATCAGTGTCACTGTTTTTCCTTTTGACTTTGAGACTTGACTAATAACTCACTGATAACTGAAAAGTTCTGGACCCAGCCTCACTAAAGGGTGAAGTGCAGCCTACTGCAGAGTCCAAGAGCACACTGTTGACCTGGATGTTTATTGCTAGCTGTCCACCATAACTGGCACATGGGGTGACACTTTGCTTTTAGATACACAAAGGATAGGCTTTCTCAGGTACCCAAATACAGAGTGTCTGTAATGCCAGAATGTTTCCATACAAAAGGAGTGCTTGATTAGGAAGATTTTAAGATATAATTAGGTTTTAAGTTGTTAGTTCAAAGTGAGAGAGATCAGAACACTCATAAGATAGAAGGCATGCAAGGGAATTGAGAGTGCAGACAGATACAAGCTGACACTAGAAATTGAGTTATAAGAGGCTAATATAACAAGTTGAGCTTCTGCCACAGTTTACTTTTCATGCTTTCGCAGAATAAAATCCCTGCCATGAACTAAAGCACTTTGTTTGGACCTGATGCGAACTTAGAAATTCTTTCAATGGCATAGTAAGCTTGGGATCAGAACCTAAGATGCAGATAGCAGTATTTTATTTCAGGGAACACACTTCTTTTTTCTTCTTTGTTTCTACAGTCTGATAGTTTTAAACCTCAAAGTGGTACATGAAAAGAAGTCATTCTAATGTGAAAGTTACAAAGGAAAGTTGTTGCTGGGAAGATAGTACTTAGTAAAGGTTTTTCTCTTTTTTCTGTGCTTAGTGTGAAAGAGAATGGCTATGAATAAAAGCATCTTACACAGCTGTATATTAGGGGTTCACTACCTACTTGAGCTCTTACTATTCCATTAATATTGGTAGGAAATTAAAAGTCTAAATACTTGCTTGATTATTAGCTCTTAAGTTCCAGGCCTACTTGGGAATGAGACAAAGTACATTTTTATACTGACCTGCTATTCCCTCAACTCTCAGGACAGTAAATACAGCTTTTACCTCAAAGATGACAGGAAGGGATAGCTGAGGAGGTGCCCCATTTTCAGCCCTTAAGAGTGTTGTAGAACATATTCTCTTCTGATGCACCATACTGCACAGTGTAACTAAATGTCATGTCTGAAGTAAGGACATGGAAACCTAAAAAGGTTTACTGTCCTCTCTTTTTTGGGGGGCATCTCGATTCATTCCATCTAAATTTCCAGCCTGATTTTCAGCATCTTCCACTATGTAGTACTGTCCTGTGTAACATCTTCTATAAAACCCTGTTGGTCCTTGTTATCTTTACTTTCATTACTACAGTAGATGCTACCAAAACAAATGTGAACAGAAAGTTCAGATAACTTTTAGAAATAACTGCATTAAAGAACAAACTCAAATTGTATTTAAGTACTATGGCAGTACACAATCCTTATGTGTATGTCTACTGAAGCTTAATCTGACCATCAAAACCTTTACAAGACTGAGGACGAAAATCCTTACTGAGGCAAATGAATAGTCATTACAAATAGTTTTCTAAAAATAACATAATTTTAAAGTAAAATATGCAGCAGTCAAAAGGGATTTTCTTATTAGTGCTTGCTTACTAATTCCATTTAGTCATTCCATGAGCTTTAGTTGAGAGTTTAACTGGGAGTTTTGCAACCATCAGTATGGAAATATCAAAACCAAAAATGATTGTCCTGTTCTTTGTGGTTATCAAAGCTATCACAATAGCATTACTGAGAAGCACAAATTAAAAAACACACATAGTTTCAGGAGTCCTATATGAACAGTTGTAAGTAATCGTAACCGAATATTTGGAATCCCAGGGGAAATGTTGAATATTAGACTATAGCCAAAATTTAGCCCCTCTCTTTTTAAACCTAAGCTCCTTTTCATTTAGGGAAGGGAAAGGGAGATCTCAAAACTAGTCATGTGTCACAGCTTGTGTTTTTCATCAGCATTGAGACTGTCTTTCAAAGATATTTTGAATTGAAGTATGTATTTTATGGACCCTAGCTAAATTAAAAATTCTGACAATTAAATTTAAAAGCCTGACAATTTTTAACATTATACAAAGCTTTGTTCACAAATTACCATTTTGGTCAACCCTATTTTCCCTCTATTGGCTCAATTAATATTTTTTATGGTAGCTGGAATTAGGCAGAACAAAAAGGCAAATTACTGCTATGGGTTTGGCTTGCAAGAGATAAGTATCCCAGCCATCTGTAACCATCTGTAGAGAAAATCCTCATGTATATTCCTCTAAAACCAAAACTAAAGTTCTAATTGAAAGGTTTTTCTCCTTAAAGCTTTTCACAGTTATGAATTGAATTTTAATTCTTTGTGCCTGCATGTATGATAGTCAAAACATAACCCTGCCTTCAGGGATGCATGTATTCTGGGGGCACATGCCTGTCATCTGTGAATAAGAATTCTCTGTTTGCACTGGCCAAGAGCAAACCTTTTACCTTCACGATAGAGCAAATGTAACGTTGCACTGGTATGTGTCCTCTTAACTGACTGTCAGCCTTGTGTGTGTGCCAAAATATCTACACGTTCGTATGTTGTTTGTAGTGTGAATATTATGTTCTTGGCTTGTCGCTTAGTTGGTAGTAAGTAATGTAATGCACAAGACTTGTGTAGGTTTGTGTGTGTGTACACATGCTCTGTGGATCCAGCTTAAGTAATTAAACTGTATAAATGTTGATGAAAAACTTAAATCTTATTATGGCCAAGCTCTAGTCCTGCAGCCAATGCTGTTCAGCTTGGCTGGCTGGGGACATTGTCATTCTTTACCTTCACAGCATGAAGGTAAAGATCTAAGGAGGCTTTTATGGTTTTACCTGTCTACCCTGTTCGGAGAGAAATCACTCTTCAGTAATTCTAACGTTGATTTAGTGAGACAAGAGGAGTTTCTCCATGGTGAGGAAGTAGGAGAGAGAGAGTTAGGGTGAAAGCAAGCTTTGCTCTAAGTGCTCTTAAGAAACCATTTAAAACTATGCTCTGCATGGGCCCTGTATTTTCCTTTGCCCCAGCTTTGTGAAGCAAGTTGACACTCACTGTGTAAACACGCAGTTGTTCATCATCCATTAGAAAGTATAAAGCTGTGGTATAATGAGATGGGAACAGGAAACAAGAGTGTCGTACATTGCCTATAGACTCAAGTCTTGCTTGGATCTTTATACAATTAAATACCAGAAGCATAATGACAGCACTTAAACTTGTGTGAAATTCTTAAAGTCTGGAGTACCTCAAGTTAATACATGTGTATCTCCTGTATTTGGAGTGTTTGCCCATAAAATAACATTTAACATTCAGTTGCTCATTTTGTGCAACCACGGAATCCTTGTTTGGCTTACTTAATGTAAGCTGGAAACAATGGTCAAGGTTGTTCTTTTTAAAGTCTCCAGAGTCCTAGAACTACTAAGAAATCTGTAGTTGCTTTCATGCTTGCTCATTAAACTCAAAACCAATGCTTTGAATGATGCCCCAGCTAAGAATAATGCTTCTGGAAGTAAAAGAATATTGCAGATAGAACATCCACGTCTTAATTGTCCAAGTAATTTATTTTTGCAGGGAGAAATATCTGTTAATATATTTGGTGTTTTTTCATGTTTTCAGTATATTAGCCTTGGTGTATTGCTTCAAAAACCCTATGGAGAAGGGGGATTTCAGAACAAGTTTAAGATACAGCTCTTGACTTTGTTGTCAGAAAACATTTGAATTGGCTTATTTCATTCAAACTAATTGATCATCCACTCAAGATAGACTTTGGCAAGAGTAAGCCTCATCATAAATAAAAAGTGGAAGAATCCAGCCTCTTGGCTGAGCATTCATGACAGATATTTGCAGTTCTGGTAGTCTGAAACAATTTTCTAAAAAAGAAGTTATCTTTTGTTTTCATGTGCATGCACACAGGCATGGATATACATGAGGGCAAAACTACAGAAGAGACTTTTTTTTTTTTTCTTTTAACCTTGTATTTAGAAATTGACATTGAAATACCCAGCTGACTAACCTGATTCGGAAAAATGATAAGCTACTACCATATTCCATTGCAGCTAAATAGCCAATGAATTAATTTTCAAATACAGTTACACAGCATCTCTTTTTTGTGAGTTACTGTAAAGCTTATGGCACTGTACAAAGTGAGTTTTGATGTAAATGTTTTGAAAGGTCTCAATGATAATGCTCATGATAATTTGTCCTTACCTCCAGTTATCTTTATGCAAGATTTTTCTACTACTTTGCACATTTTTCAGAAAAGATCAGAAACATGAATAAAGTTACACTCAACTAAATTAAAAATGTGACCCTAAAAGTGCACTCAGTTCATCCATCTTTGCATTTTGATCACAAGCTACATTATAGACGAACAACAAAATAAGAAAAAAACGATCACCGCAGCGGTGAATTATTTTAAGTTCCAGTTTATATCAGATGAGTTTCTGTATGCTTGCATTTGTTCAAATGCTATTTTTAAACAAAGTAATTAAATAATGTGAAATAAAGCAGCCTGGACTCTGTTAAATAGGGTTATATTAATGCAACTGAAATCCTGTGTATGTCTGTAATAGTCAAGCTAAATATGTTCTAGATCTTACAAAGGCTTTGTGTAAAGTCAGTTAACCTACAAACTGATGTCCTATACAAAATTGTGTGGGCAAAATACTTTTGTTAGCACTGTAGTGTATGAAAAGGTAAGGTCATAGGCAAAACCAAGTCACAGGGTGCAAAAAAGTGTGTTTGTTTTTAATCTTTGTGCTGGGTTCAGAATATATCAGCTTTGGCAAATCCTTGCACCAGGGAATTTTTTGTGTACAATGCTTATAATACAAAGTAATTTGTCTTTACATTCTGTAAAGCAGAAAAATGGTCAATGTTGGATAAATATATTGAAGTTTATTCTTAGCTAGGTGTTATGTTTCACAGATTTAAATATTAGAGGAGAAATATATATTTATACAGAAGTATAATTTTTGAATGAGATCAATTTTGTTCTGTCATGAACCGTTTATTTATCCACGTTATGCTTTGCTAGCTTGTTTATCAGTCCATGATGTTCTAACATCCATTTCTATTTCAATTGAGATGTTTTGATTCTTCATTTGCACAAATCTGTATGTGCATACTGTCAGGACCTGATCATAAAGGGTGAAGGCAAAACTGTTTTGTCTTTGATTACCTAGAGCACTAATTAAAATTTAATTGCTAAGCAGTTGGGATATGGAGATAGGTCTTGACACAGACTTCCCTGGATCACTGTACACTATGATAAAAACCTTTAGTGAAGCTTACTAATTTTTGTTCTTATTTTCATTTGTCTTTCATCAACCAGGAAGCTGCTGTATGCTTGTCATTACCTGCAATATTTCTAATTGCAGGCATTGCAAACATTAACATGCAGCCGTACTAGCCTACTGTGTTCACTGTGAAATTTTCAAGAAAGTAAAAAACTTTACATGATCATTTAACCTTACAAGTTTACTTTTTCTTACTAATTTAACACTGAATCTTCTTTTCATTATTGCAAATGAACAACTTGAGCATAGCATTTCTAAATCTTAACTGTAGTAGATAAACATGTCATAAGCAAAGATTTTTAACCACTTGATGAAGGGGGCCAGGCACCATCCAGTGCAAAGCACACTGGGTAAAATCTTATCTGCACTGCAGCCAGTTCCAAAATTCTAGCTGGTGTAAGCAAAAATAGAACCACCATTACCAAGGGGTTAATACATTTAGTAGCTATGACAAGAGGTTATGGAGGAGCACAACAGTGATTCTCTGTTTCCATGTCTTTATTTCTGTTAATTTAAAACTACTACTCTTCAATCTTTAAAATAAGTAAAAGAAACTTGAAGGGGGATCATACACTACTAGTTTGTACTAGGTTTTTTCAGGAAAAGGAAACAAATTTATATATATATATATGCAATATATTTTTACACTGTTTATTAATGCTAGAAAGTATTAAATGTATCACTTTATCTGTGTGAGTGTTAAAGTAATGACAATGTTATGGATGCTTTAAACCTTTTGGAGTTGTCTTGTTAAATTCTAAACCCACATTAACAATGGAAAAGCTACTTTGTCTGCAATGTTATTGTTGATGTTTTAGGGGAAAGTTCAAGTGCAACAGTTGTTTTGATTAGCACTGTAAAAGCTTGGCTTGACAAATTATAGTGAAATCTGTATTTTAAACACCATTTTGTTAAAGCATAGCTTCTCATAAAGTCGTTACTGCTGTTGACTGACTGTATAAAATTGTATTTTTAGTTGGTAAAGTGATCAATAAATGTGTTACTACATCAGTTCTGGGGTTTATTGAAGTAAATGCTATTTGCTAATAAACTTTGTAAGCAACAGTTATTTAACAGTTTAGATGTTAATTTAGTTGCTGGTGAATTTATAAATTACATCAAAATACTCTCTGAACATGCAGCTGTCTGGTTCTGAGCAGAATCTATTTCTTCTTTACCAATTATTTTCCTAGTTTGAATAATGACTAAAGCTGGTCATTAATATTTTGAGGATTCTTGTATGATGCTTGAATAGGCATGATAATGATGATCCACCAAACGAGATCTGTCAGGGATGAAGTAATTTGTTCTTAAAGACTAAGAACAAGCTACCTAAGATAGATTGATCCTCAGTGCAAAAGCCTGAATTACTTCTCTCAGCTTCTTTAAGTGGTGTTGAAAACATTTTATTTGTAAGGAAAGAAAGAAATTTGCTACATAGAACATTGTTTTAATGATGTTACATCCCAAAGCAAATATGGACCTTTTGTTTATAAATAACAATATCAGTCAGCTTCCAGTAGCAAAAATACCATTATTTTTTTCAAGAAACAGAAGACTAAAGTATTTACTTCACAACATTGTAATAGCATAATTAATAATGTGACCAAAAAAAAGTCAGAGTGCTGCTCTAGAAATGTAGCAGTGTCAATCGACAATTTGTCAATTGTTAATTGACAGAATGAGCAGTCAATTGCTAATCCAGTGATTAGCAACTACAAGGAAACTAAACAGCTTACAGCTACCTGTCTCTTCTCCAATTGTTCTCAGACTGGAAATTATATTCCTTGTTCTCACACACTAGACAACCTTCTTTAGAACTGCCTTTAAAGTGAACTCTAATACAGCTGTGTCCTGAGATAGCTTTTCTTCCTTCATAGAGACCATGGACTGTTCCCTCCTGCATTCCTTTTAACTCTTAGCATAGAAGGTTACTGAAACTGTAAAAATGTTAGTGAAGCAGAACCTATGGGAAAAATCAAATTCTTTACCACTCAAAAAGCCTTTAAGATAGAGGAAGACACTACTCTTCTGTCCTATGAGAATATAACACACTAAAATCTGTATTTTCAAAGGAGTTAAAGATTTTTTACTAGAAATGCCCACTCACCCCTACACACCACTTACACATCATGACTTTGAAATAAAAATAACCCCCCTCTGCTAGGATGTGTTCTCTTCACTCCAGGAATACAATTATTTGGGCTAGTTTTCAGTCTGTAGCTACTCTAGCAATAACTACGCACTCCTGCTCTCATGTCTGTACGTCACATGCAGGCTGATTTTTCCTGGTTCTGTCAAGCTGTTCCTACCACAGCCAGGACTGCACAGACAGAGGGGTGGAGGCAAAATCTACCTCTGCCAAATCTAAGTCTTCAGGGGACTTAACCTGGTCTTCTAGTTAGCCTTTTTTTTTTTTTTCCCTCAGCTTTCTATTTAACTCACTGCACTGATTTATTAATAATGTAAACTAACCCAAGCACACTGAAGGCTCACATACTTGTTGATAAATATTCGTTAAATCCCCTGTCAGTCATCTCTTCTCCACAACAATAGTGAACATATATGGAAGGAACCAAAGGCAGGGATGTAGGTGGTCTAGGGAAGAATAAGCACAGGAGAATTAAGGGGTAAGTGACTAGGCCCTAGTCCATGCAGTTACTTGGTGATGTCCAGGATTAAGTGCCAGCTGCCCTGTCTTATTAAATTTGATTTCTAACTATATTCTTGGGAGAGGGGGTTCTCTGTTCTGTGTACATATGTGCTTGTGGAGGTCTAATTGCTACCAGCTGGAGTCATACCATGGGTCACAGTAGCCAGTGTTACTTGTGGTGCCAGCAACTAGAGTGGAGGCTGTGGGTGACAGAAGCCCGTATGCCTGTGGTGCCAGCAGCTGAGCCAAGTAAGGACATGTATAGCATCATTTGGTTGCCAGCTAGTACTGAGCTGAACCTAGACAGCATGCAGAGGCTTTAGCATCAGTTACCAAAGCATTCATAAGACTGGGCATGATATTTGTATGTCTCTGAAACAGCTGGAAGCACATACCAAAGGGACCAGGCAGTTCATAACAACTGCTGGGGACTCTACAAGGTTTGATGGTGTGTGTTTCTACCCAGGACATGATAGAATTTGTGAGAGTTACTCAACTGGCTGCACATCTAATTCTGGTTACTCAAGGGATCCAGTGTGTGCTGGTGTGCATTAGGTGGGAATGATGACATGGGACTGTACCAGCAGATGAAGTGTAGCTGTGATCTTCATAGACTTGCATGTCCAGATTCCAGCAGCAGAGGAAAATAGGGATCTAGGCACTAGCCATTACATAGGCTATCTGGAGGGAATCTCATTAAATATATGCGTGTTTCCTACTAGCAGCCCTTCATCTTGCTCAGCCATAGACAGGTTGTTGGAACTGATTTTGGTTTTGTTGGTGATGCTGGCTTTGTTTTTTTTAAGTGTGGAGAATTTCTGGCTTTGTCCATCAACACTACCATCATAAAAAAACTTTGCCTTCTTTGCAATGGTACTGACATTTGTTGTTG
Source organism: Prinia subflava (assembly GCF_021018805.1). NCBI lineage: Eukaryota > Metazoa > Chordata > Aves > Passeriformes > Cisticolidae > Prinia > Prinia subflava. The sequence goes on from NC_086247.1 coordinate 95,835,028, forward strand.
CCTGTATTGTTACAAAAACATTGGTTTGTTGTGTTTCTTAACTGGTAATAGCTCCCATTAAATTGCTCAAATTGAGTCTCAAGGCATGGGCATGTCTGCTAATTCTTGATAGACATGAAAGTTCTTTGCATTAAAACACAGCAGGCAACCAATTTTGTTCATCATCCCAGCTAAATTAAATTACTTTTAAAATATTTCCTTTCTGTAGTATTTTGGTGAATTTATTCTATTTTAGTACTACTAATTTGAATTTTTACTGCAAAGGAAACTCTTTCAAGGAACATTTCTTATAAGTTTCTCAGTGGAAAAAATTCTTGTAGTCATACACTGACATTCAGTGAGAGTAGGTTTCATATGTTGATGTCACTGGACCAGATAGAGTATAAAATATGAAAAGTATAAATACAGATTTTTTTAATATAAGATTAAAATTTCTTACATCTTTATATGTAAAACATATCAATAGATACATATATATATATATATATATACTAAAATTTGTATAAAATGTTTCCCATTATTTGCAATTCCATCTCTGTTCTTAGGTACTGTCAGCAGTATGAAGTGATGTAGTATGTTAATTTTGGGATCCTGCTTTAGCTAATTGCCATGACACAGACATCCTGAAGGATGTAATCTTCTTTTACTTAAGTAAATCTTGTCTGCCTTAATGCGGCATCACAGCATTTAATCCTATGTGCAGTCTTTGCTTGTTATTGCCTTCTCATTCTCATCATCTTCATAAACAGCTCTTGACAATGGCTTTCATATTGAACTGTGTCTCATTCTGCTCTTCTCAGCTTCTTTTCTGTCTGTGATGTCCCACCCTATGGGGAAGGAAGAACCCAAGATTGATAAATGCCTGTGGTCAAAAGGAATGACAAAAGTCAGAGGGCCCACAAAGATTTATTAGTAAATAAATTAGTAAATTAGTAAATTACACACTTGGCATGGAAATTGGTGTGTTAGTTCCTGACCTACTCTGTAAGCCAGCAGTGGCTTTTGGGTAAAGGGGTAGGGTCAGAGGGAAGAGAGAAAGGAAGAGATGAATTAAAGAGGGGAAAAGAAAGAGAGAGATGATCTGTTTGGCCAATGGGATGTGCAGAGTCCTGGGGCTGTGTGCCTGAGCTTGATGGGAGTACTTTCTACAGATCAATTTTGCCTGCCTTGAGGGCGGGTTTCTTGCTTCCTATGCAAATGAGTTATCATTTGCGGTCTGTTCTTTCAGACCTATCTGGGCATGGTTTGGAGGTTCACAGGGGTTTTGGGTGGTCTCATATCCTCCTGGTGGATTTGCCCTTGATTGACAGTTTATGCCTATTTCTTCACTGATTCTGTATTTTGTTTGTTGCACCTCCAGGGACTGGAACAAGTAAATGTTTGTCCCTGCTCTACCTCCACATGGTCCTCTTCTCCAATCAAATCTTGTTCTTGGAACAAACGGCCATGGCTGTCCAGTTATTGGTGTTTGAGACATACACATTAGCCCCTTATCATCTGGGCTTCTGCATCATCCTGGGCTGTAGCTTGATCTCATTTAAACATTACCTGAGATAATTTTGGACTAAGTGGTGTTTCTGATTCTTTTTAGAAGTAATATGAAATTGTCTTAAAAATTTCATTTTAACCAAAATTTTTAGTTCTCTGCAGAAGGCAGACCATATAACAACGCCTGTTTTAATTACTGAATAAGTAGCTGTTTTCCTCAGATATTTGACACCAACCAGAATGCCATTAACTATGATTATTGATGCCGTGTGTTAAAGAACACTTTATGATGTTGCTAAATACAACTGGATGCTGAACAGATGATGTGAATTCAGCCTATATTTTTTCAACAAAGTAATGGGGTTGTGAGTTTTCTTTTTGGAAACAAGTAAATCCTGTATTTCATGGACCTGTGGCTAAATGTTTGGCAGGATATTAAAAAGAATCCAGTAGGTGGTGCACAAGGCACAGGAGAGACAGGCAATGCTCTGGAGACATAACTGCCATCTAGAAACTGTTTCCAATTAAAAAAGAAGTCATCACAAATTATCAAAAGTAACCCCAAAATCAAAGCTTAAAGCCATTGATAAATAACCCCAACGAGATGTCCAGGATACAAGCAAATTTAACTTTGCGAATGAAAGTCTGAAAGTCTTCTTGCATTTCTATGCAGATTCAGTGACTACATCTGGAAGAACACCAAATCTTACTGCTAAAAAGACAAAACCTTTTGTCCTAAAGCCTGCACAATATGATATTGGTAGAGTAGAGAAGGTTGAGTGTGAACTACCAAATACCTAATGCATGACTGTGGCCGAGTTTCTCAGGTATCGTGGGCATGATATGCTCACAGATACCATTTGAGCTATTCCAGACTAGGCCAAACTAGGCCTCAGGCCTGGGCCTAGTAGGCCGCGGAACGTTCCGAGTACGTAGTAGCAGATAATCTTATCTCCTACTAGGTATGTGTTAAGGTATGGCCACTCGCAGCATGGAGGTAATGGCACTAGATCTCCGTAGCCACCTTAATCCTAGATTGCTTACATACTTCTGTATGCTCACTGCCTATCACAATGCACCTGCTACTGTAAACTATCTGCTCTGTACTTAACCGGCCATCTCGCGGAATAAAGCGGAGTTCGTGCTGGAAACCATACTGGTTTGGTCTCACGTTACTCTAGTCCCCAGTCTTTCCAGGGTTCAACAACAGTGGCGCCCGAACATTAGAGACAGAGCCCTGGATTTTAATGAAATATAGAGCTTCGATGCTGTGTATTAATTAGCTTCAATGCTGTGGATTATTTAGCTTCAATGCTGTTAATTAATTAGCTTAAATGCTGGAAGCCCTCGCTTGATTTTGGACGTGTGTGTGTCGCTTGCGATCTACGGTCCGGAATTCCGAGGCAGGCTGGGGAGCGTCGGCTGATTGGATTGCATAGAAGGCGACAGTGCCACCTGCTGTCAGTGGAAAGAAGGTAAGAGCAGCGGCGCGGATGGATTCACTCACGGAACGCGACTATATCGCTGCCACGCAGCTATTAGCGTCCATTGTCTCGAAACGGGGCGAAAAGATCAGAGATTCTGATATAAGTCAGCTGGCCCAATGGGCTAAAAAGAAGGGAAAGTTACAGCAGCCCTCGCTTTTGTTTAGCGAGACAGAATGGAAGGAGATCGGAGATTTACTGTGGGACTCGGTAGTTTCACAGGGAAAAGACGCAAAACTCTGTTCGGAGTTAGGCGTCACGTGGAAGAAAATTATAAATACGCTACAAACCTTTGCCGCGGAGCGCAGAGCTGCCCAAGCCGCGATTTCCGCATTGGAGAGAACGGCCCCTTGCTCTCCTGACCCGGAGACCGTTCCTTCCCAAGCGGAGGAGCGGAAAAAAGTATCCAGAGTTGCGAGATTTTTCGGAATTAATTCCACGCATCCGGTGAAAGGGAATGCGGCCCCCCTCTGTTCCTCCCTCCGTGACGTGGTAGACGTAGCCAGCCATGCGGTTGAGAGACCGAGCGAGAGGCCGGAAGTGTCCTTGCCGCGGTTCGGCGAGAATGGCGTGGGGGAGGAGACGAGCCAGCCGCCAGACCCGAGGGGCGTGGCGAAAGAGGAGGCAGGCGGGACCGGCAGCGGCGCAGGGCGGGCACAAGTGACGCAGCAAGGAGGCGGACTCGGAGGCGGTGCCACCGGCGGAGCGGAGCCAAACCCCTCCCCACCGGAACAGGAGCTGACGTCAGCTGCCCACATGACAAAAACAAAAACAGAGAACATGGCGGCGCCCATGACCGGATCGGACAACGCGAGTTCGATTCAACCTGAGATCCCTGCGCCCCCACAGCCTGCATCAGTGGGACCCGCCACCCATCCACGAGCGTCTCACTGTCCTCTGCCAGAATCTGACTCGGAGGAGGAAGCTTTGGAATCGGATAACAGCTGTGCGACGCAAACGCCGGAAAAGCCGCAGAGGTCAACGGAGCTGCAGCAAATTATAGCAGAGCTTGCTAAGCTCTCTAACCGGCAAAGTCAGCTGGAACAAAGGACATTTGAATTATCCAAAACTTTCCCGCAGAAACCATGTACCATACAACCTCTGTCATCATTACAGAGCCAGCAGGCGTTGCCATCCAATGCCCAGCAGATGGCGCTGCCTGCCAACCAAACTGATCCGCTGCTGAACCGCTGGGCTGAAGTTAAAAAACATGCCATCCTCGATAAGGACTTTGACGCAGCCAATGTTATAGCGTGCCCTGTGGTGATTGAGCAGAACGTTGCCAGATGGCAACCGCATGAATGGAAAGTACTGCAATCTGCAAAGCAGACAGTTAGTCAGTATGGAATTCGTGCGGAAGCTTCCAAAAGTATTATACAATACATCTTCACTGCTGACCTCTTGTGCCCTGCTGACAGTTCTAACATTGCAGCACTTCTGCTCACGCCATCTCAGTTTCTCATTTTTGAAAGAGAGTGGAGACGCCTGGCAACCGAGGAAGCCAACAGGCATCAAATAGTGGGAGATCCATTTTATGGGATTCAGCCGGACATGCTGACGGGCCAAGGAGCCTATGCCACGACGAATGTACAGCTGACTTTTCCCATCGAAATCCATCAACTCTCCCAGTCACTAGCCTACAGAGCTTTGCTGTTGGTGCCAGACAAAAAGAAGCCTCCATCCTATGCCAACGTCAAACAGGGAGCCACCGAATCGTTTGCTCAATTTATAGATCGTCTTTCTACGGCATTGAGGGATGCCCCAGATTTGCCTGACGAGGTGCGAGACCACCTGTTTCGTTCTCTGGCATTTGAGAACGCCAGCGCACGCATGAAAACCATCCTGGCCTCCCTCCCTCAAGGCTGTGGCGTGGACGAAATGTTGGTGAGAGCAGCGAGAGCAGAACAGTCCAACCAAACAGCAGCTTTCACAGCGGCAATGCAGAATGCAATGCAACAACAGGGACATGTTATCGCAGCTGCATTGACGGGAAAGCCCTTCAACCGTTTTAATAACAAAAAATCAGTGGCAAAGTCCCAGTGCATCCGCTGTGGTGAAATGGGTCATTTCAGGCGGACCTGCCAAAAGCCTGTTTGGTGTCAACACTGCAATGTGGACACTCATGCCACAGAGATCTGCAGGAAACAGGGAAACTTCACGGCCAGCGCGCCGAGGCAGCGCGCCAAGACACAAATCAATGCCTCAACACACCAGACCCCAAAAAAGACTCATTGAGACAGACCAGACCTGCTGCGTGGAGAAGTGTTGGTGTGGACATAACAGCAGCAGAAGAAGTCACCTTGCAAGATAAGGAAGTCACTCTGATCCCGACTGATGTCTCTGAACCCATCTGTAATACAGTTTCCTCAGCTGGAGGTTTGATATTAGGAGGAGCCTCCACGAGCAAACAGGGTATTATGGTGGTGCCAGGAGTCATCAATGCTAATTACACTGGACAGTTAAAAGTAATGGTTTATGCCCTGCAGCCTCCTGTGACAATCCCAAAGGGGAGCAAGATTGCTCAGATCATCCCCTTTGAGAACATCCTGCCACGTCGTCAGTCCCAAAAGCAGCCTGCGGAAGCCGAAGGCGGAGCTGAGAGCTTTGGCTCTATGGGACACAGTGTTTTCCTTACAGTGGATTTACACGAGCGGCCACGGATTGCAGTGAAACTGCAACGAGGCGATGAAATTATCGGCATCGAACCACTTCCAGACACCGGCGCAGACATATCTTTAATTAACAAATTACATTGGCCTTCTCATTGGCCTTTGACATCCCCCTATACCCGCGTTGTGGGTGTAGGAGGCCTGACTGTTCCCTCAATAAGTGCAGATCCTATTCGGATCATCTTTGAAGATGGACAAGTGGTTGTGGCTCATCTATATGTTGTGCCAATGCATCAAGAGATTCTAGGACTCCTAGGTAGAGATGTGCTTTCCCAAATAGGGATGGTTTTGACTACTGACCGGCATTTTCCCTAGTGGCCACTGCAGAGCAGCCACCCATTTTAAAAATCACCTGGTTGACGGATGCCCCTGTGTGGGTTGAGCAGTGGCCAATGACAGAGAAGAGGCTGCGAATTACCAAGCAATTGGTGCAGGAACAATTAGAAGCAGGTCACATTCGACCCTCAGTGAGTCCATGGAACACACCGATTTTTGTCATCCCTAAAAAATCAGGGAAATGGAGACTGCTACATGACCTTCGTAAGGTTAATGAGCAGATGCAAGCGATGGGTGCTCTGCAACCAGGCTTGCCAGCACCGACCATGATTCCGCAAGGGTGGGACATTGTGATCATCGATTTGAAGGATTGTTTTTTCACGATCCCACTCCACCCTCAAGATACTCAGCGCTTTGCCTTCACTGTGCCATCTATTAACAGAGCAGCGCCAGCACAACGGTATGAATGGGTAACTCTTCCTCAGGGAAGTCGTACCTCGCCTACCATGTGCCAGATATTCGTCAATTGGGCTTTGCAGCCAATTCGTCAGCGTTTTTCCAATGCAATGATCTATCACTACGTCGATGACATCCTTGTTGCTACTAAGGAGCCTCTGCCCACAGAGGACTTGGACTGGCTGATCACGCAATTAAAACATCGTGGTCTGACTGTGGCCCCGGAAAAAATACAACGATCAGCCCCGTGGAAGTACTTAGGATGGCTGATCACGAGTGCACAAGTCCGGCCACAGAAAATTACTTTACATACCAACATTTCAACGTTATATGATGCTCAGAGACTTTTTGGAGACCTGCAATGGGTTCGTCCCATTGTAGGGATCACCAATGAGGACTTGCAACCGTTTCTACCATGGCTACACGGTAATGATGCCAGTAGCCTTCGACAATGTACCCCTGAACAGCAACAAGCCTTAGTCAAGGTATCAGAGAAGCTGCAACGGGGTTGGAGCATTCGCCGCATAGAACACCTGCCATTGTCACTGTTCCTCTCCAACGCAGATGCCTGTCCGTTTGCCATCATTTTTCAATGGCAAAAGAAAAAGGGGGAACACCAGTCTGGGTTAAAATCGACGGCTGGTGTGATTGAATGGGTGTTCTTGCCGGTGCAGCCGAAGAGTCGTGTTATGACAAGAACAGAAGCCCTTGCCATGCTCATCAGAAAAGGGAGAGATAGGATCTTAGAGATCGATGGGGAAGAACCGGCAGATATCAGTGTTCCGATCAGAAATGAAGATCTGGACTGGAGACTGAGACATTCTGTGGAGCTGCAAGAAGCATTGTTGGGTTTTACAGGTGTGGTTCACAACCGACAGCCAAAAGGTCCGATGTGGACTCTGATTGCACGCCATCAGTGGCTGGAGAAGCCTTTGTGTTCCATGACACCTGTGGACGGCAGAACAGTTTATACGGATGCCGGCCGAAAGACACAAAGAGCTGTGTGTGTGTGGAAACAGCAAGGAGAATGGAAGCAGCATTTAATCCACAGTGAAGCCGGAGACAGCTTGCAGACCATGGAGCTGGGAGCAGTGTGTTGGGCTTTGCAAACCTGGAATAAGGAACCTCTTAATGTGGTGTCAGATTCTTTGTATGTGGTTGGAGTGGTACAAAGAATCGAAGATGCACTCATTAAGACCACTCAGAATCAGCGCCTCGGAGAACTATTTCTGCGACTGAGGAGCATACTCAAACAGCGTCAGCATGCCTTTTGCGTGATGCACATTCGTAGTCATCAGTGCAACAATGGTTTGGGAGAAGGCAATGCACGGGCAGATGCTGCAGTCAGTTGCGTTGCCCATGTCCCTCCTGAAAGCAAATTTGTCAGAGCTCGCAACAGCCACGAGAACTTCCATCAGAATGCTAGAGCTTTGCGTCGTCAATTTCAAATATCGATGAACGATGCACAGGGGATTGTGCGTGCCTGCCCTCAATGCAGTCATCACGGGCCAGGTCTTGGCCTAGGCACGAATCCTCGAGGAATGAAAGCCCTGGAACTGTGGCAAATGGATGTAACACACATCCCAGAGTTTGGAAGGTTGAAATATGTTCATGTCACTATTGACACCTACTCCAAATTCATTTGGGCCACAGCACAAACTGGGGAAAGAGCTCTGCACGTTGAGAGACATTTGACTGTTTGCTTTTCGGTGATGGGAGTGCCTGCAGAAATCAAAACTGACAATGGTCCAGCTTATGTGGGACAACGAGTTGCTAGGTTTCTGCAAAAGTGGGGAGTCAAACATACTACCGGGATTCCTCACTCTCCTACTGGCCAAGCCATTGTGGAACGGGCTCATCGGACGCTGAAAGAGTATCTCGCAAAGCAGAAGCAAGGCAATGACCTAGATGTGACCAATCGTTTATCTAAAGTACTGTTCACTTTAAATTACTTATGCCTAGCAGAAGGGCGAGAAGAGCCTGCAGTTGTCATCCACCACCAGGCTGTGAAAGAAGGGAGACCACAAGCAATTCCAGGACTTTACGTATATCATAAGGACATGCGAACGGGTGAATGGCAGGGACCCAGTCCAGTCTTGTTTAATGGTCGCGGTTATATGTGTGTTTCTGCAGGAGAAGCAGGACCTGTCTGGGTGCCGAGTCGCTTTACCCGTGCGTGTCCACAAGAAAAGATACCAACCGGCAGTGACACTCACAGAGACAGCGACGACTTACCTGAAGCACCTCAAGAAGACGCGGAGAGTGCTGAAAATTGACTGTTTTAATACTATATCATTGCACTGTTGCTGTGTGACACTTAGAGGCACGATAAGTTATTGGTTAGGGTTTTAGGTTGATAGCCTGTGTGCTACACTGTGTGCTTGTCACAATGGGTGAAATGTTAAGCATGAGGGTGTTGGTTTTAATCAGTGTGGTAGTAAAAATAAGAGCAGGGATGTTTGACATTGACACAAGGGAGAACATGTGGGTTACTTGGGCCAAACAAACTAAACAGGATTCCTTTTGTCTATCTCTAGCGACGCCATCCAATCCTTTTAGAACCTGCTTGATTGGAGTTCCACTGACCTCCATGGCAGAGTTCAAGTCTTTAACTCCTGTCAGGATTGACCCAAAAGGTGATTTAGGGCCACAAGCTGCTGCCATAGCGCGAAATCTTCGAGCGGCTGGTCCAGAACCTCAGGAGCTTGATCTTTTAGGTTCTGTGCCAGGAAACTATTGTCTTGTCTTTGGGCGCTTTGCAGTGAATTCTAGTCTATTAATCATAGATGAGCAGCAATTGAAAGGCCACGCTACGTGGCTGTCCCCTCATTCACTTTTGTATTACAATTACTCTGAGTATTGTAATAGTTGGGTCAGATCTGTCACGCAATTGACAACAGCTGCTAAGAGATTGCCACCAGGAATCTTTTTAGTTTGCGGAGATAGAGCGTGGTCCACAGTACCTCAAAACAGTGTCGGAGGACCGTGTTATTTTGGCAAACTAACTCTGTTCGCACCTAGCATTCACCAGGTTCTAGGCTTGCCAAGGAAGGCTCAACGAGTCAAGCGCAGTATGTCTCAGCTAGGTCCCAACTGCAAAGATCACGTTACCCTATGGCAGCCTCCAGCCGTGATCTCAGCATCCATTTTTGCCCCAGGAGTTGCTTCAGCACAAGCCCTCACACAACTGAAACATTTAGCCTGCTGGACAGGAAAACAGATTAACATAACGACGAAGTTGTTGAGTGAGCTTGCTGAAGATGTTAGTGGCATTCGCCATTCAGTGCTCCAGAACCGAGCCGCGATTGACTTCCTTCTTTTGGCTCAGGGGCATGGATGCGAAGAGTTTGAAGGCATGTGCTGCATGAATTTATCAGACCACTCACGGTCGATACATCAACAGTTAGCGCAGTTGAGGGACAACATGAAACATCTTGTAGTTGAGAACACTCCGTTTGACACTTGGCTGAAGTCTTGGAATCTCACTGGGTGGATTGTGGATTTAATTCGTTTTGGTATAATGATCTTTATTGCTGTCATAGTAGTTTTGACAATAGTGCCTTGCTTGATACAATGCATGCGCAAATTAGCTGACCGTGCCTTAACGTCAGTTTGGATAGCCCAAAAAGAAAAAGGGGGAACTGTGGCCGAGTTTCTCAGGTATCGTGGGCATGATATGCTCACAGATACCATTTGAGCTATTCCAGACTAGGCCAAACTAGGCCTCAGGCCTGGGCCTAGTAGGCCGCGGAACGTTCCGAGTACGTAGTAGCAGATAATCTTATCTCCTACTAGGTATGTGTTAAGGTATGGCCACTCGCAGCATGGAGGTAATGGCACTAGATCTCCGTAGCCACCTTAATCCTAGATTGCTTACATACTTCTGTATGCTCACTGCCTATCACAATGCACCTGCTACTGTAAACTATCTGCTCTGTACTTAACCGGCCATCTCGCGGAATAAAGCGGAGTTCGTGCTGGAAACCATACTGGTTTGGTCTCACGTTACTCTAGTCCCCAGTCTTTCCAGGGTTCAACAACACATGACACTGAGCTAAAACTCAAAGGTTGCATCCATTTCTCCTATCACACAGGAGGAAGGAAGCAAAAAGGCTTGTGCATCAGTTCTGTCATTTCCACTGCAGGATATGTGTCCATTATGTCCAGTATTAGCTCAAGATATCCTCTGTACAGCCCATGTGCATGTCTTCCTCCACAACACTACCTCCAGTTATTAGCCAAATTCCCTTACGTTTAGCTAAGCCGTTACCTCCCTGTTCCCCAGAAGCACTCTCACACACACTGCCTACTAAGCTAGAGGCAATTTTTTGGCCAATGTGCACAAAACTCAGCCAGCCACCCACCACAGGTATACACAAATGACTAAACGACTAAACGACTAAAAACATTCTGGCTTCTTTTCTTCAGTAAATACACTATCAGAAATTTCTATGAATGTTCTTGTGTTCCAACTTCCATTTTATAAATTCGAGACATAAGTAATCATTTTTTCTGACTTACAGTCTGTGTCATTTTTCACCACAGTTCTGCATGTGACTCCACTAATCCACATTACAACTTCAGAACAGTATTTAAATGAAAGACAATTATGTATTTGTTAATTTTTCAACACTGTCTTCAGAGAAGAAATCAAATTTAAAATACTACATTGTACATAACTTGCTTGTATCTTAGAATCATAAAATAACTCAGGCTGTAGGGGACCTCTGCACATCCTCAATTGTCCAACTTACACTTCAGTGTGCTCTCTAACTTCAATGTCAAGAAAGCTGCTGCACAGTGTTCTGTTGAGTCATATTTCAAAAGTCATCTCTAGGTGCTTGACCAGTGGAAAAAAATCCTTCTTTTATGTCCAGCTGGAATTCTTTTTGTTGCCATGGAAATGTTAGCTGCCTCTTGTCATTTTGCTGTGTGTGTTGGTGAAAATCTGGTTTCATCTTCTCCATATGCCTCCATGTAGAGGACAGTAATTAGATTCTCCTCCTGCTCACTTTCCCCAGTTCTTCACCAGAGTAAACAAAACTGTTATAAATGCCAATCAGATATTCCAATTTTTAATAATAATTTGGTTTATTAATAACAAATCAAATCACAGAATTTCGATAAACCCTCAACAGCGGAGAAACTTGACAGATTTTTCCCGGGAAATGTCAAGGGTGAACCGTGAGATACAGGGTCTGGCAGCCTGCTATCTCCCCCAACGGTTCACAAATTAGCCCCGTTTCGGGGCTTGGTTTCTATACACTTTATTCTGCCCTCGGCAATATTTCCCCATATTTCCCATTGTTTCGCTGCTAACTAAACAAATTCAGGAGTCTCCCCGACCAAGCAGAAAAGAGTTCTTTTCTCAGTTCAAATGTTAATGTCCAATTTCTATAGGTCCTTATAGTTGATAAGTGGTCCGAGATATCGAAGATATGGCTTGATGGTCTGTGAAGGTGGCACCCAAGGTGTGAGTTGCTGGTGCCAGCTTATCTCCGGAGGTCCCCTCCCTGGTGCTTGGGCAGCTGCGGGCTTTCCCAGAAAACTCCTTTGTTCTTTTCTGAATGGGGGCGCCGGCTGTCTCAGGGCTGTCAGTTTTGCCGTCTGCTGCAGAATCTCTTAAAACATAAACTTTTACCTGATATCACTTTATACAATTTTATAAATTTCTAATTTCTCATAAGAACATGAATTAACCATCTACGTTTATAACAAAAACCATATGTCTCTGCCTATTCCTAGAATATGTTCTAGCCTATACCATCTTCTCTGGACTCTTTATGTTTTATGACCTCCCTTTTACCTGGGGAACCCCAAAGTGAAATACAGTACTGCCTCATAAATGTTGAGTAGAGGGAAATCACTTCTTCTGTCAATCTACTCTCATTAATAAAGCCCAACTTGCACTGCAGTCGTGTTCAGTTCATTACCCACTAAAAGCCCAGATTTTGTGCAGAGCTGATAAATAACCTGTCAGATCCTGCACCTGCTGCAGGGGTTCATTCTACCCAAGGTACCACTTTGCATTTGTCTTCGCTCAACTCAATTACATCTGCCAGCTTCTCAAGCTTGGTTAAGTTCCTAACAGTAAGCCATGTCCAGTTTGTTCTTTGCCATACATTTGTAAACACAAAACTCCTTGTAATTTAGAAATTATCTTGTTGCTTTGGGGTTGGAATAGGAAAGGTAATGCAAGTTTACCCAGAGTACATTTATTGAGAATAACTTGCTCTCTTGACTCACCTTTTAAAAGATATCTGTAGAATCATATGATAATATAAAAAAACAGTTATAACTTAAGGTGATGGCCATGAATATAAGTTGATGGGTCCACTTTAGACACCTAGTGAGCATGCTGAGGAAGTTATGTAATTTTAGTAAATGGCAGTGTTCTTGTTCCACAATTTTCTGGCTGCGTGTGCAGAAAAAACAGTTCTTAAGATCAGCAAGAATAAAGATACCAGAGTCTATGGATTCTCCATATGAGCAGGTTCTATATACAACACGTGCTGTACAGAAAGAGTCATTTCAGCTGAATAGAAACTAGACAACACAAGTTCTTGTTCAAAGGTCTATATTGCCTAACTTTCTATATGCTACCAATAGCTTTACAGAAAGGAGGTTGATAAAAGTATTTCAGACAGTGACAGCTCTGGTAAAAATGATGTAAAGCCTTTATTTACAAGTAAATCATTATGAGAGCTTTTAAAATGTAAGACTGATGAGTTAACCATCTCCACAATTAAAATCAGATGGCTAAAGTAAGTCTGCTAATTTAGACCAGTTAGTGGCAGCATAGTTTGCCTGAGAACAGCTCAGAAAGCTTCAATCTGCTAGGTAAGAAGGAGACAACAGAGCGCTGCTGAACTGGAAAACACTGGGCAAGCTAAAAATTATATTGTGCCTGTATTTATGTGAGCATACATACTAAAAAAAGATAAAGTTATTTTAAAAAATCACAGAAATACATTAGAGACAAAATACTAAAATTACTGTAATTGTGATTACTGTATTCTAATACTGCATCTTGGCATAACAAAATGATAGTACCAAAGCTAACATTCAAAACATAAAATAAATTTGGTTTTTATTGCCAAAGGGGTGCTTAAAGGCACAATATGCAGTTAAATAAACACAAAGAAGCAACAGAATGGAAATCTAAATGCAGACAAGGAACACTCAAACCAGGTATTTCAAAACAGCAGACCCATTATAAATACACCAGAATTTCTTTCTCCCCTGTGCTAACTAGTGATACTCAGTTCCCAAAATGCTTGCAAACCCATTCCAAGTTTCAGAACAAGCTATCAGGAATATAGGATGTTAGTGTTGAAAGTTAATGTCTTAATGAGTCCACCAATGACATATGAATGACAAGAGGCTAATTGATGACATGGGGTGCCAACTGAAAAGGTGCCTCCGAAAGTGAATTAGTTGCATAAGTAACTGATGAGACTTGTTAGATGTCTCTGCTATATCTGTGCTGCTGAGCATGCTGCAAGACAGCTATTTTTAAATGTGACATGTGATGTACCAGAAACATTACAGCCACTGAAGCATGAAGCTGTATGTAACCAGTTCACCACACTGCAAAGCTGCAGTACTATATGTGTAATTATCTTTCCAAAATACTTAGACAAAATTCAAATGGTGAGTGAAGTCCTGTAGGTTTTTAAAGTGTCTCACTACAGGTTTTTCCTGAATTCACCTCACTGTACTATTCGCTTTCAAATGAAGCTCAAAGTTCTGTGACAGTATTGCATACCACTGTTTCAATTAATGGATTTGTAACTTCAATTGTTTGATTCTGTTGCTCAGGAAGACCTAATTTTAATACATTATCTGTCCTAAATTGCACCGTAGGTGCATTTCACTCACTTATTACTCACTGAACAATCATTTACAAAAGGAATTGATTAAATTAGGTCTTGTACAAATGTTTAAGTCAGGAAGTTTGAGCAATGCCACAAAATCTTTCAGATTTGATTGATAAACTGTCTTTTAATTCAATAATGTCATGAATCAATACTGAGGTGGGTAATAAGTGTTAATGAAAAAAGTAAGTGCAAGATAGCATTGTAGGACATGAAATCTGTCTGATGCTGACATAGTAACTACACAAAACCTTGACAAATGAAAATCTAGCCATTTTTCAGAGGAAGGAAGATTTTAATTTTTTTTAAACTCATATGTCAGGAAAAGGTTACTTTGTGATGGCCTTTTTAAAAAATTCATTATTACATAAGTTACTGAAATTTATCTCCCACTGACAAAACATTAGCGCTATAAAGGAAGCATTAGGAACAAACTTGCTGACTTTGTGTTAATGATACTTTTAGAATAGCTAGGAATATAAAGAAAGCATGACATTTGCAACAGCAACATGCAACAGCAGGGCATGTAGAAAATTTAGGTTGGTATTAAACAATAAGAATTTTTGGCAATAGGCTCCATGGCCAAGACTGATGACTAATGTCAGTAGCATTGGGACTTCATGTACAACTGAGAAAGCTTCTGCATACCGTTTGAATAGGATGGCTATTCCTTAACTTAGTCTTAAATAAAATAAAATAAAATAAAATAAAATCACATAAAATCATGTGATTTCATTCATACAAAGGTATGCAAACTATCTGCTTTGAAATTTTTTAACAGGGAAAACTGAACAAATAAGTTTACTTGAAAAAATAGTACAGAAATACCTCTACAAAAGTCACAGAAAACATAGGAGGGTCTCACAGTTGACTTCCACTCCAAATATACCCCTTGCTATATTGTTTAGTCAGTTAATAGTGTTAGTTATACTAGTAACTATGAATAGATGTAGCTATCTTCACTGTGCCCTTTGATATCAGTAATAAATCAATAAACTACAATATGGATAGCAGATGGAAGTTTACAAAGCAATAATTTGGTAATTTGTTTTGCAGCTCCAAAGATAATTAAAAACAGCACAGCTTCCCAGGGGAAACAGAATCTAGTTTTCTTCCCTGATGCTACTGTGAGCACAAGACAACATTTCCAAGGAAAAGGAAATAAAGCTATCTTCACAAAAACATTTGTGTATACTGTCAATTTGTAAGTGGGATTTGTGTGTACCTTTGAATACGTGTGAATTAATCAAGTCATATCCTCATAGGACAGTAATATAAAAGCTTAAGTGCAAAATAAAATACTGTTTTGTATTTTCTGAGTTTTACTTTGATCCCTACTTCTAAACAACTTTAGTGTGAACTTATTTTATATTTCCAAACTACAGTCCAAACTGACAGAAATTTGATATTTTACAGAAGCCAGAGAAGCCCAAAACAAGAGCCTTTCAATTTAGATGAGCATCAAGTTAGAAGAGAAACAAGACTGAATTACAAATTCAGTTCTCCTTTAATATTTGCATTCATAAGCCTGAGACTGTGATGTGTCAAGATGACCTGATCTAAAAGCTCACATACCCTGAAAGAGAAGGAGATGACAATCCTTTTCCCCTTTTTTTTCATTCTCTTTTTCATGCTTGCAATCAGAAGTTGCCAATGCATATGTTTTTTACCTTGCACAAAGTCCTGTGTTCTCTGGATTCCTCTGTGAGCTTGTGTCAACTTGCCAGAAAACAAGTCGATCAAGAAAAAGAAGACTCTCTACTCTGATAGATTAGTGAACTGAACTGACTTGAAGAGTTGTCTGATGACTGCCAGAGGGAAAGCAAGGGAATGTGCAGGACTATGTGACTAGGAGTCACATATCAGGAAGTGAGGTAGGATCTCTGCCATAACATGGAGGATACAAGAAAAAGCTATCCTTTGCTCCATCAGCAAGGCATTAATTTAATTCCATTTTTTTTCATGAAAATATTCTCGTTGTTACAAACCTGGAAAAATAGTGAGGGATTTTTTTTTTTTGTATTACCATTGCAAAAACCTATAAAAAGTAGAAGTAAAACAAAAAAGTTTCCTTTTCATTACAAAAAAAAAATCCTAGTGTAATGCATGACAACCAGCTTTTAAAGCAGCATGTGAAACCTAAGTGCTATTTCTCCTTTGCCACTTCAGTCACTTGTTCAAGTTTTCACACCATTTTCTACATTATATCTTTTGAATATGTCAGGTTTTACATCACTACAGTTAACCAAACTGGAAAGCTGACCCAGTTGAAAAATAACCAACTGGGGTATTTTTTTGGTGTTCAAATACATATATATGAATTCTTTTAGATTTATTTCAGCATTCAGCCATACAAATGTCTTAGTGTTTGTGATAGGGAAGCAGCAGATATATTTGTTTTGGCAATACTACTGCTCAGCTTCGGTTCACATATAGACTTACTTGGTATCCCACCTGAGTCAGAAGAACATCAAAAGCAGTAATATACTGATGCCATTTTTTCAATAAAAATACTTAAGTTAGCTAAAATAAGTCTAGAACTGAAACTGATGCCTTTTACTTGGTCCTAAAAATTAAGAGTCAGACATGGTTATGGGGTAAAGGGTTTCTACTTTGGTATTTAATAAGGATCTTTATGGTGCACCACGTTGCAAGGTGGACTGTGTCAAAATGCACACCCCTGGTAGATCATGTATACAATTTTATAGACCTTGCAAATTAGCATATCTAATAAAGATGCCTCAATGAGAGGCTTAAATGAATAGTGTGATATCTCCCCATCCCAAAGAATTCCCCCCCTGGGGAGGCCTAATCCTAATTTACAGGATGCGTTCTAAAGGGGACCTTGGTTTCTCAACATACTGCAGGGCTTTCTGGTCTGCCACTGTGAGGCCTCTGAGATGTTTGGTCTTCTGGCCTAACAGAATACCAGGACTGTGCTAAGTTACCAGACTTAAGGAATTACCAGTATGCATGTTAAGAGTACTGAGGATACATAAAAGGTATATGAAAGGTATTTAAAAGAAAGGCAAAAAATCATCATGGCACCAAAACAACTATTCAGGATCTGCATGTGAAGCACCTGGGATTCCCATGATGCTGCCAAGAATTCTGTGATTTGCTCTGTTAGAGTTCCTGTGAAATCGCAGTTGCTATTAAAGAGAAGTTCCTTCAAATGTTGTCAGTTCAACATGCAAAGGCAATATGTTCTTTTGCATACTCGCCCACTAATGCAATACAGTCTTTGTGAAAGAAAAAAAGTTTGAAATACTTCTCCAAGCTCTAAGTCTACTTCACTCAGACTACTGCCAAAGGTTGGATTGTGCCGGTTGCTTATTTTGAAATAGACTAAATCCATGCATGCATTCTAAAGTGCCTTCAGAATAGCTACAGGAAAATATGTTTTAGATGCTGATGATCAAGTACAGTTACCACCTCAACATGAAACCTACTTCTTAAGATACATGTCTCAGGAATCACTACCTTATTTACAGTTATATGTTGTAACTGGAATTGGGCACTGAAAGTCCTTCATTTCAAAAATTTATCTATTGCAGTGTTGCTCTGCACAGCTGTCCTAACACTGTCCTAACCTTGTCTTCCATAGGCTTTCAAGACTTGGTGTGTGTTGGTTACATCTTTCTTAACCCTAGTTGTTAAGAAAACTCCAACCAACCGTCATTGCCTCCAAACTAACCAATGCATCATGAGAGAGATCTAGGGATTTCAGGTGACTAATTTGTTTCAAAGAATTTCAAAAATGAGTCATTTTCTCCTTTCAGAAAGGAGCAAGGATGGCACATCACCTACTTCAGAGCAAAAGGGCAGGCTGGGTGGGGGCATGACAGGGAACATCCATAACCTTCGCCTATTTATAAGAAAGGCAGGTGATATCTTCTATACATTTTAATACTTAATTGGATTAATACAAAATGCATGATGAAGCTATTCTGCAGTATATCAAGAATTGGGTATGAAACAAAAACAGGAAACTTTAATTTCTTATTGCTGCTTGAGGGGCTTTTTTGGTCTTTTTTGATGGTAGAACTAGTAATATTAATTATATGGTAACCATTGCAAAAGGATGCTAGAAAGAACTATTACATCTTTCAAATGCCACTTAATATAAAGCCACCCCTTGCTCAATACCCTCTGCTGTCTTGGGTTGAAAAATGTAACCAAAAATGGGTATTCTATTTTCACCTGTTGAAACCGGTTGGGAGATATTGTTCGTTATCTCTTGTAACTCTAGGGGGGAAGAGGGCGGATGCCTTCTGTTAATAGGACAACTGATAACACAAGCTAAGGCAGTGGCTTCTTATCTCTTCCTCCACCCACCCTGCTCAGAGGGATATTACCTGTGAATGGGCCATTTAAGGCCTCTCACAGGACTGATAACATTACCTCATTCCATTGTGAGATGCTCCACCCAGTGGGAGGAGCCAAAGCCTTTCCACCGAGATAAAACCAGCAATCCCAAACACCAAGCAGCCTGTTTTCCACTGATTTCTCGGAGGCAGACCAGGCCCATCTCACCAGTACTGGGCCCTTTTTCTTACAGGATCATCTCTACTTCACAGAAAAACATCTGTTACTCCAGGAAGACTTATTTGGACTGCTTCCAACACCCTGACAACAGGGTGTCAGGTCGTATCTCTGACTCTGTCTAAGACTTCTATTTGTTTGCTTGTTTTGTTGTTTTTTGGTTTGTGTGGGGTTTTTTTTGTACTACTGCATTTGTATTTGTACTATTGCAATTTTAATATTTCTAGTAAAGAACTGTTATTCCTATTCCCATATTTTTGCCTGAAAGCTCCTAATTGCAAAATTGTAATAATTTGGAGGGAGGGGGTTTTTACATTCTCCATTCCAAGGGAAACTGCAGTTTCCCCTGACAGATACCTGTCTTTCCAAACCAAGACATCTGCTCTCCAGGATAAAATAACCTCTATGCTTCCAACTTTTCCTGGAAAACAAATATTTATAGCAGCTGCATATTATGCAAATTAAATTGCTGTCATACAGGGAGAACACACATCAGGTACACAGATCTGTGTTTGATCTTCCTTAGGAAAGAAGCTACAGAACAATAAACACTCAGTTTCTAAATATATAAGGGTTTTGCCCACAAAGAACATTTTAGGTTTTTGTTTTTTGGTTTTTTTGGTTTTGTTTTTTTTTTTTGAGATAATTTGTGAGGGAGAGAGTGGATTGTGTGTTCCCTGGGTTTTGTGGTACTCTTGGGCCTATCTCTGCTGAAAACTATGACAGTATTTCTGTAGGAACAACTGTAAAGAAAAGGTATTAATACAGTATAGGGGGCATCTAGCCAGGACACAAGAAGCAAAGTATGTTTTTCTAAACTGGGAACTCCTTCTCTCAGTCTGTGTATCAGACATTACCTTTACCCCACCCGTGATTTAACTGTGCATGTAACATTTTCTTTTGTGACAAATTTATAAGCCTTAATGTGCTTAGTTTCCATATCTGAGAATGCTGTTTCCAAGTACCCTAGGATGTTAGAGCATTACATTATTTTTGAAAACTTTCTGTTTTCAAGCACTGAATTATGAAAAACACTTTGTATTTCACATTACTCAAGGTTCAAGAAACAATTCAAAATTTACTGAAGTATGCCAAAGTCACATATGCATTATGTTAGCTCTTAAATGCAGCTGCATCCGGGGCTGCATCAAAAGCGGTGTGGCCAGCAGATAAAAGAAAGGTGATTTACATGCTTTGCTCTGGCAAGATCCCACCTGGAGTGCTGCATCCAGCTCTGGGGTCCCCAGCACTGAAAAGACATGGACCTGTTGGAATGATTCCAGAGAAATGAAAAAATTATTCTTCACCTCGGAAGAAAGACTGAGACAGTTGGGGTTGTTCAGGTGGAGAATAGAGGACTCCCGGGAGTGTTTTGTAGTCCTTCTGTACTTGAAGGGGACTTATAAGAAAAATGGGGAGAGACTTTTTAGCAGGGCCTTCTGTGATAGGAAAAGGGGTACAGTTTTAAACTAAAAGAGGGTGGGTTCAGAATACATATAAGCAAGACTTTTTCATCATGAGGGTGATGAAACACTGGAATAGGTTGACCAGAAAGGTGGTAGGTGTCCCATCCCTGGGAACATTCAGGGCCAGGTTTGGGCAGGGCTCTGAGCAACCTGGTTAAGTTGAAGACATCCCTGTTTTTTGCAGGGGATTGGACTAGATGAGCTTTAAAGGTCATCCTTTAAGGGCCTAACCATAACCATTCTGTGATTCTATGATCTATAATCTGCTAATAGAGGTAAAAGGTTACTAATGTCAGCTCAGCCGAAACAACAGCTGCTGCCACTACCTGCAAACAGATGAAAAGAGAATGGGAACTAATGGAGACTTGTATGCAGGAATTCCAAGCTTTCTGACATATTTAAAGGAGAAAGATAAGGCAACCTGAGGTTTTTTACCCATAGCATACAGTTGGCAATTTTTAAATCCTTCTTCTCCTATATCAACCTTCCTTCCAGGTATGTCTTCCTGTTCTTCCTTTATTCTACATTGACTAAATCAACTTTCATGGAATAACAGACAACAAAACCAGAATTATGCAAAAACTTTTTGCTGGATTACCAAATTAAATTGTAATACTGCACAAGATAATAAACACCAGAGATGGTGTAAAGTAGAAGGATACAGCACTAGAAATTAGGAAAAGAGGAGCAAGAGCAATGAGGAAAGACAAAAAAAACAAAACACCCCCGTATATCTACTACCTTTTAATTAACCATATTAAGAAATCAAATTTAAGACCATGTTTCTTCTCTCTTATGTGATATACGTAAATATGAGTAAGAAGTTACACATTCTGATTTGGTAGAGATTTATATCCCTTGAGCACACAAAACAAATGGTCACCTAAAATTCAAGATGACACGGTGTAGCAGGAACAGGATGACTTATAGGGCAGAGCTATCCCAGCTGGGCCTCTGACCAGGCCTCAGGCCTGGGCCTACTAGGCCGTAGACGTTCAGCATACGTAGTAGCAGATAAACTTATCTGCTACTAGGAATGTGTTAAGGTATGGACACTTACAGCATGGAAGTAATGGCACTAAATCTTCGTAGCTACCTTAAACTGCAATAGTTTACATACTTCTGTATTCTCACTGCCTATCACAGTGCACCTGCTAACTGTAAACGACTCTCTCTGTATATAACCCGCCATATCAGGGAATAAACGGGAGTACGTGCTGGAACACCACATTGGTCTGGTCTCACGTAGCTCTAGCCCCCGGTCTTTCTAGAGCTCGGCTTCAACATGGGACTTAATTAATCAGCAAACTATAGCTATTCTGGTGTATTGTGTACACAGCAGCTAAAAAATCAGTGTTCTTGTGGTGTGTTTGGGATTTTTCCCTGATGACTCTTGACCAACAAAACACTATCTGCATTTTCTTCTGCTTAGGAGCACGTTTTACTTGCTGCATTTTTAGGCAAAACACAGAACAGTGCTTGTTATAAATGCTCGGCCAATTTTCAAATTAATAAAATAATTTTTATTAATTTAAGAAAATATAGAACAAAATTTTAAACATACCAGCAATGAAAAGGACAATGTCGATAGACCCGGGATCAGCACTGGGTGAATGCCTGTCACAGTCTCAGGGTGATCCCCCCTCTGTTCACAAATCCCACCCGCTTCAAGTTTCCTTATATATTCCTTCAATATGTTGTCCGAGAAATGTGTCTTCCTTTGATGTGGTGTCTGAGGTTCGTGTAAACATCCAATGATTGACTCCTCAGCAGTTCTTGTTGCCAGACAAAGAAATGGCTCCCTCCTTAATGGCGGTGATTAGCGTCATCTCTCCACCTAGCTACACCTTTGTCCTTTCTGAAAAGTAACTTTACAAGCCTGGGCTAGCCCATTTCAGCGCAAAACCCTTGCTTATAAGTTAACTGTGTGAAAAATGTGAAATGATTAATTCATGTTCTTATGGTAAACTGGAAAACTATAAAACTGTATAAATTTGTATCAGGTAAAAGTCTATGTTTTAGGAGACCTTGCAGCAGATGGTGAAACTAACAACCCTGAAAAAGCAGGCACCTCCATTCAAAAAGGAACAAAGGACTTTTCCGGGAAAGCCTGCAGCCTTCTCAAGTACCCGGAGGAGACCTATTGAGATAAGGTGGTACAGCAACTCACACCTTGGTTGCCCTTTCACAGATCATCAAGCAACATCATCCATATCTCGATCATTCATCAACCATAAGGACCTATAGAAATTGGACATTAACATTTGAACTGAGAAAAGAACTCTTTTCTGCTTGGTTGGGGAAACTCTCAAATTTGTATAGCTAGCTGGGAAACAATGGGAAATATAGGGAAATGTTGCCGAGGGCGGAATAAAGTGTATAAAAACCAAGCCCCGAACGGGGCTAATTTGTGAACCGTTGGGGGAGATAGCAGGCTGCCAGACCCTGTATCTCACGGTTCACCCTTAGCATTTTCCCGGGAAAACTCTGTCAAGTTTCTCTGCTGTTGGGGGGTTTTTGAAATTCTGTGACTTGATCTTTATTAATAAACCAAATTATTATTTTAATTGGAATATCGTATTGGCATTTATAACAGTTTTGGCGCCCTTAGCGGGGCCAGTTTTGGAAATTCTGTGGACCCCCATATCTGACTGGGAGGCGCCCCGCTGTAAAAAGCGGCCCGGCAGATCAGGATAAGTCCAGCAGAACCTACTGGCTAAACGAACCCAAAAACCACCACAGCGGAGGGGTAAAAAGGACAAGCCAGCTTGGGTGGGCTCAGGAACTCAGCAGGGAAGGGTCCCTGGTAAACGCGGTTTTGTTTCACTCATAAAAATCTACATGCACGAAGAATCCACAGGAAAAGAGGATCGTAAGTATCGTGTGGTTGAGTGGGGTGACCTAGCGAACAAGAACATGTGTGCGTGTGTGTGTGAAAGAGACGTGATATTATCACGAAGTGAGAGCGGATCTTGAGATCACGGTTCCGTCGTCCCGCGAGGGGCACGGCCAATCAACCAGGAAGCGAGTGGATTTGTGAGATTTGTGTGAGTGTCTCCGGACGGGGAGGTTGGTGATCACCAGGAGTCTTCAAGGAAAGAGGACGTCTCAGTAGAGTTTGGGAACTAGTAAGCCTTCTTGACTGCGACCTTAGGGTTGGTTAATTTTTTCGGTGGCGGTTGTCGAGCCTGCCATTAAACGAACCTCCCCAGAACGGTCCTCTGGTGGACTACTAAGTTAACGGCACCGAGTTTGGAAAGACTCAGGATATAATTTGTGTGTGTCGACCCATCAAAACTTCTGCGCCACAGGAAGGATGGGGTTGAATCTTGAGGATTCTGTAAGGGAAACCTCAGTGGGGGCTGCTCTTGAAATCCCCCGGAAAAGCCCACTGGGAGAAATATTACAGGGATGGCAACAATGCCCAATTAGGAGAAGGGCATCTAAAGATCAGATGATCTATCTATGAATGAATGTTTGGGGAGAGAAGGAAATACAGAAAAATCTCATATAGCCTGTGTTTGGGACTTTTGACGAATGGGCATGGGAAGCTCTGTGGGACTATGTATCTAGGAAGAAAAGGAGAGAATTTGAGGAATTAACATATGTCTTGTTATGGTACTGGGTATGGGTAAAGCTGTATTCTGACAAAAAGGATATACTGGATAAGTTGGACTACAGGAAAAGCCTCTTTCACGGCTCGGTGGCCAAAGCGCTGTCTATCCCAACCCCCGCCTCCTCCTCGGCCTCCTCGGTGACAGCATTAGCGACGTCATCCAAGACCCATGCGGAACCACGAGCTCCGCGGCCGCCCCCCTCCTCTCGCCCAAGGGGATTCCCGAGAGAGAACCCGGTCCCCACTTCTGGTCCTCACCTCGAACCCCAGCTACCGACGCTAAACTATGGAGAGAAAGGAAGGAAGGGTAAGAAAAAGGAAGGGGGAAGGTATAATTTAAATAATTATACACCAGGTAGAGCCCTAGCTGAAACCTGGATCCCCGAGGACAATTTAGGACCCAAGGGAGATTCGGGATGGGACAGTTGGTGCAGCGGCGGGAGCGACCCAGGAAGAAAGATGGAAAAAAGAACAGTTAAGCTAGACAGTGGAGCTAAACAGAAATTACCTAAAGTAAATTGGAATGTGCTGGAGAGAAACTGGTGATGTTGGGACGCGTACAAGCCAGAATGGGAAATTTCTCGCAAGCCCGCTAAAAGAGAAAAAGACAGGAAAAGGATTTAAAAGGAAGCTTGCTAACTCTTTTTTTTGGTAGTGGTAGATCTTTGTATTTCAGGCTGGACACTTTTTTTAGAAGTTCCCTAGGAATTGTGCAGGTTTTGTTTCAGGTAAGATCGGTGGAGTTTCTTGGTTTCTTCTTTGTTAACACGAGAAAGGAAACAACCCCCCCCACGCAGTGAGGCGAGTGCGGTTGCTAGGAGATAGAAGCGGCGGGGTTTTTTTCTCTTTGCGGCGGCAGGACAGGCGGCGGTTCTCTGTCTAGGACGGAGTAGAGCCGCTCAGAACAGGAATAGCGATGTGAGGATCTGAACGAGAGTAGTATCTAAAAGATGGAATGGATAAAAGACTGGGAAAGAGGAATCAAGAATAAAACTGATTCATTGGAAAGGGTATTAGGAGGGGTTTTTTTGGCTAGGTGTTTTTGTGAATTCTGCCGCGACTTACATAGAATTGATGGAAAAATTTTAAAAGGGTTTTTTCTTTTCTCCTTTCTCTTCTTTCTCTTTTCCGCCTCTGAGTTAATTGGATGAGAGGGGGTGCTGAATGTCTGGATAAGAATTGAAAAGAGGTCAGGGAATTAGTACAATTAGTATAAATAAATTATGGGGTTTTGGAACCCGAGGTTAATAGGCGATACACAGATGCTAAATTACTGAATATATTTCGTCTTTGTGGGGGAATAGGGAAAAGGTAACATTGAT
The DNA here is from genome assembly GCF_021018805.1 of Prinia subflava. NCBI lineage: Eukaryota > Metazoa > Chordata > Aves > Passeriformes > Cisticolidae > Prinia > Prinia subflava. The sequence continues at coordinate 95,860,227 of NC_086247.1, forward strand.
TTGAAGGATACAAGGAATGCTTCTGAATATAGATATGAAAGCTTGCTTTGTGGATAGAAAGTTGTATTTATGTGTGGAAAATATCCATGTGTCTGTTTAAGGTTTTTTTCTCTTAATTACCTGCTTACTATACGTGAAGATTTCATGCAAACTAAAATATGTTGATAGTGTGATAGGTGTGACTCGTGGGTTTGAAATGATTGCTGCAGTTTGAAATTAAGTGTTTGATTTGAACATGAAATGGGAATGTGGTGTTTTGTTGAGTTGAGTGAGCTATCCACTAAGTGTATTTTCTTGATATTGGGGCATGGGGGCAGTGGTGTCTGGGTTGGAGCTGCTTGTGGCAGTTGGGAGGCTAGAAATTAAAACTCTAGTGGTAAGTTTTATGATTCAGTTCTTGGATCGGAGTGGTGGCGTGGTGCAGTGGTCCAGAGGACTAATAACAGTTACGCCTACTGGACAGGAGCTGAGAACTAAGGGGTTTTTTTTTCTTTTCTTTTTCTTCTTTCTTCTTCTTTCCTTCCTCTCGAGTATTAATCTCTGTAGAGGGAAACGGGACTTGAAGTTTTTTACCCAAGCCACATCTGGGCATGAAAGATCTTTCTGCTTAATTGAACTGGCTATGATTTCTCTCCGTTAATAGTTGGGAATTTTTTTCTCTGCAATCTTTATTTTTGTGTGTTTGTTTGGTAGAAACAGGGATTTTTCCTTCCTAGTTGCTGATTTCTTGGAGGGGATGGTTGATGTTGTCCCTCTGATGTTGTGTCTTTTTGCTTGCCCCTCGGTTTGGAGGGTGCAGGCCTTGGAGCTGTTCTGATGCTTGTGTTTCTGAATGGCGAATAATTGACTTGTGAAGAGCGGCTTCTGTGTTGTGTGGCTGGCGGTTGCCTGTAGTTCTTCAGGCCAAGTTTCTGGGTGTAATGGTGCACGGAGGTGGATGAGAGGTGTAGGAGTGGTGTGTTTTATCTAAAGCAAATGGTAACAGGTTAGCTGAAGTTTGGTTGTTAGTAAAAGCTAAGTTTGTGGAAGCTCTTTGTGATACCAGTATCTGCATTGGGAAAGGCTGTCTAGCTAATAGGGCCTGAGTTTTAAGGTGACTCTTAGCCTTGGAAAGCTTTCAAGTATTTTGATGCATGTTACAGATGAATCAGCCTTGCTGTTTTATCCGCTTCCTATGATAAAAGCTGAAGAAGCTCAGACCCTCAACAAAGTTACAACCCTGATGCTCCTTGTCCAAATCCTTCTGTTTCAAGTTAGTCTCAAAGTACAGATGTGAGAAGTGTCTGAGACGAGGCCATCTCTATGTTGCTGCCAGTGTTGGTTTTCTTGCATCTATATATCTTGAGTATATTCTTTAAGTGGTGAAGGAATAGATTCTGTTATTTGTGATATCATTTTCTTCTATTTGGTATGCCTTGTTCTTTTTTCTATGTCTTGTTGAAATACTCCCCCAGAATTATGGGTGAGGTCTTAAGTTTTTTTCCTCATTTGGATACTAATTTTACTTAAAAGCTATCCTTCATTAAGTTGTACTGCTCACTGATTTTTAAAATGGCTCCCTGATGAAGTGAATAAGTCACTTCAGCAACTGCTGTGGGTTTTGTGTCTTGCTGTGCTAAATAGGGTTCTGCAGCTGATCCTCTCCTTTGATGTATGGAGCTTGTTAAGTGTCTTCATCAAACTAAGATACCTTGCATAACTACCCTAACAGCAGAGCTGAAATGCCTGATAGTACTTCTGGAATTGTGTTAATTTGCTGGTCATTAGTTGTGGCTGCAGCAAGTGTGAGAGGCAGTTGTGAAGGCGGATGCTTCTTGGAGGCTGAGTGATAAGGGCCATGGCAGGGTGCACATCTAAAATAGGGACAGAAGGTAGGCTCAATGTCTCACTCAATTTGTTTCCTTCTTTTGGCTGTGTGTACCTGAGAATGTGTTGAGTAGGGGTCTGGAATATATAAATTTGTAGGTCAGTTAATCAGCTGTAGTAAACTCATTGCACTGAGACTGTAGAAAATGAGTGAAAGTGTGTGTAACCTTAACAGCTGATTGTCCTGGAAATTGCTGTTGTCACGGAGCCTTGTAGGACATTTGGTTTTATGAATGTTTGTCTGTATACAAAATCACTTTGAATATGCTGAATTTGATTCTATAAATAAGCCTGAATTGTTTGTGCTTATCTCTCCCTCTTTTTTCTTTTTTTTTAACTGATTTTTTTTTCTTTAAAGAGCTAAAACCTGTGTTAATGTTTTAAGAGTTATGGGATTTAAAGTTGTCTTAATTGTTTACTTGCTGTATACCAAGTGGACACTTTCAGAGCTATTGGTGGAATATAAAAGGAATTGTTTGTCTGGTTTAGTATTAACCTCGTTCAATAGGAGGTAAAATTCTCTTTCTCTTAATTTTAATTCCTCCCTCCATCGGTACAAAAAGAAGATTTTTGAATTTAGCATTGAGTTCTTTAAATTCTGGATAAGGAATTGAATCATTCTTGCATGAAAAGAAGATTTTGAGTTGTATGGAGAATTGTGTGATGGCTTGTTTTTGCATAGAGACGATGAGTGAATTAGGAACTAGAAAAACTCATTCAGATATTCAGATTGTCTGAATAATAGTCGCAGCAGATTTTCCTCCTGAAATGAATTTCTGAAGATTTTTCAAAAGTACTATCCAAATGTAAATTTACGTTATACCTAGACCTTAATTGATAAATTTAATTTGAAGCAAGCTATGATAAAGCTTCAGGATGTTGATTTATACAATCAAATCGATTCTGGTAAAAGAAGTTTTTTTTCCATATGACAAAGGCGTAGTCTTTGCTAACCCCTCAGTTGGAGGGTTCCCCTGTTTTGTTTTTAACAGGTGCTGGTGCAAAGGAACATTAGGAAAGGTGAATCCAGGGCTCCAGAAATTAAAGGAGAAGGAACTCCACCCCCAGGAGACCAGAAAGTGAAGAAATACCTCAGTAGCAAATGGCAGAAGAAATATCCATTCGCTGCTCTGAGCCTGGATGCCCCTGCAATCCCTATATCCATTTCAAATACAATTATTGCCTCGAAATTTGGGTTGTGCACTGCAAGTGGGGGTGGAGGCCGCTGGGGCTATGCCACAAGTGTTCTGAGGAAGAACAGAATTTGACCATGCGATTCTTGGACTGTGCCACACGTTTGGGATTGATAGAACCAGATTCTCCTGGGTGGTATTCAATATGCAGAAAGGGGTTAAAGGGAAAATTGGATGTAAAGGCCCAAGTGTTAGCCACTGAGTGCCGTCGAACCAATAAAGTGCTGTTTGTGGCAGAGCCGGTAAAGCTATCTCGGTGGGGAGCTTTTAAAAGGAGGTATGCCGCCCGAACCACCCCGAGGGTCTGAGCAGAGAGCCCCTGCTGTCGCGAAGACGGACTTCCCCGTTGTTGGTTGCTACCCAACAGACGCTGGGCTAGACAGAGGGAAGCTTCTGCGAATCACTCTAGGGAGTGTGAACCAGGCTATGCGCTCAGTGAAGGGCTAGCCCTGTGAAATATGGCTCATCCAAAAGTTACCCCTGCTAAAACACAAGTAACTAGCTGGCACTCAAAGGCACTCAGGGACACGGGAATTGGAAAAATCAGAAGAAAAAGCATTAAAAGTAAACATGGTTCAGGAATCGCTGGTCAGATGTTCCTCCTAGGAAGAGGGGACACCAAAGAAAAGCAAACTAATAGAATCAGAGAATGATAAAGACGATGCAAACCTGAATTAAATAGTTAATAAAAGAAAAGAGATAGGGAAATTGTGAAAAATGTGAAATGATTAATTCATGTTCTTATGGTAAACTGGAAAACTATAAAACTGTATAAATTTGTATCAGGTAAAAGTCTATGTTTTAGGAGACCTTGCAGCAGATGGTGAAACTAACAACCCTGAAAAAGCAGGCACCTCCATTCAAAAAGGAACAAAGGACTTTTCCGGGAAAGCCTGCAGCCTTCTCAAGTACCCGGAGGAGACCTATTGAGATAAGGTGGTACAGCAACTCACACCTTGGTTGCCCTTTCACAGATCATCAAGCAACATCATCCATATCTCGATCATTCATCAACCATAAGGACCTATAGAAATTGGACATTAACATTTGAACTGAGAAAAGAACTCTTTTCTGCTTGGTCGGGGAGACTCCTGAATTTGTTTAGTTAGCAGCGAAACAATGGGAAATATAGGGAAATGTTGCCGAGGGCGGAATAAAGTGTATAAAAACCAAGCCCCGAACGGGGCTAATTTGTGAACCGTTGGGGGAGATAGCAGGCTGCCAGACCCTGTATCTCACGGTTCACCCTTAGCATTTTCCCGGGAAAGCTCTGTCAAGTTTCTCTGCTGTTGGGGGGTTTTCAAAATTCTGTGATTTGATTTCTTATTAATAAACCAAATTATTATTTTAATTGGAATATCGTATTGGCATTTATAACAACTGTATTTTAGATACATATTCTTAAAAAAATATAACAAAAAACATGAATTATCCCCAGTCATTTATAACAAGCCCCACCAGCAAACTGCAGCCAGCTGCCAGCCAGTGTGGAATCCCTGCTCTTGGCTTCCCTTAGGTACACATGCGTGCCGCACTGCTACCGTAAAATTGTAAACTGTTCACTTGAAATGTTTTATTTATTGATGGTGAGAAAGTAATTGAATTCTGGTGTAAAATTGCATTATGACAGAAAATAAAGTGTGTTTTAACTTGATGGCGTTCCTGAATTTTTTTTAACTTCTGTGGGGACATTTTGAGCTGGGACATTTTGTGCTGCAATTTGTGTATGGTCTGTGAATGCAGCCGGTCAGTTTTTACAAAGTTTCAGTTTAAAACAGCAAATTTCACCCAGGGTTTGTGAACAAGTCTTTGACGTCCTCTAAAATGTAACAATGTTGCATATGTTCTCTAAATTGTAACCATGTTGCATTACTATCTTCAGCCTTGAAAGTGTCTTGTCTTTTTAACTGCTTGTACTGCCAGCCTTTAAAAATATGAAATAAAGACAAACTCTCTTAAGCACAGATTGTGCTGGTTTTATTTCTGTTGATATTCCCAAAATATTACATCATGTTGACTATGAATCTGATATATTTCCTCTCTGTATAGATAGGGAGCCTTTCTGTTGGTTTAAAGGGAACGGTATAAATGATAAAGAACAGATTAAAAGCCTGATTCTGAGTAGTAGTGAATTTCTTAAAGAGAAAAGAACTCACCAAACTCAAATCTCCTCACCAAATCTGATCTTCTTTCATTATCTTCTGCCTTAAGCTGAACAGTATGTCAGAGTGCTGTCTGAACACTTGTTGAGCACTGACAGCTTGGGGCCATGACCACCTCCCTGCGGAGCCTGTGCCAGTGCTTGGCCACTCTCACAGTAACAATCTATTTTCTAATACCCAATCTGAACTTCCCTGACACAGCTTTATGACATTTCCTCACATCCTGTCTCCTAGCATTCTTTCTGCTTAGTAGTAGATTTTTTTAAAGATTTTTTTCCTTAATTTCATTTTTCATAGGAAACTTAATTTTTCCCTTTAATATAAGATTTTTTTGTAGCTCAAACACCTTACCTTTTTTATTTGATCTGCCTTAGGCTACCAGCCATTCTTTATGTTAGCTGTTTAGGGCCTAATTTTTTCACCATTATAATATATGGCTGACTGTCCATGTAGGTGTTTTTCAATTCTTGTTCAGTTTTTGGAAATTGGATAGTATTTTATTGCCAATTGAATTTGCTCATCAATCTATTAAAGCCATTTTCAGTTACTTTGAGATTAAGGTGCAAGGCAAAAGCTCAAAGGTAAAACTTGAAAAGCAGAAGGGTCAAATAAATATAATTGCCTTTAAAGTAACTTCTAAAAGTAGAGTCAGATTTTTTCATGTTATCATCTTCAAAGCAACCAATCCAACACTTTTTTGCTGGTAGGTCTGGAAAGGATTTCTTCTCTTTTGTTATGGTCAAGGAAAACTTTAAGAGATTGGATGACAATTTTAGACTACTGTCTATCCTAACTAAGTTAGACAGTGGCTTTTGGCATAGATCTGTCAAAGTTTTGTCCAGGTTTTAGTCTAATGCTATTCTCAATTTAAGTTCTGTAAGTATGAAAGTGGATGAAAAAGAGAGAGTGTATTTACTATGTACATTGCCCATTCACCCTAGATGTAGGTGTATTTTTTCCCCATTTTATTCTAACCGTATGAATTTTTCCAAGCATGAGAGGAAAAGGTTCTATAAAGTAAAGGCTATAATTGAATGTATCAAGTATATTGGGTATGGTAGTCAGCACCATTTTCCTCTACAGATCTCCTGATTTTCAGCAATACTTGATCATGTAATGTAGCCCATCTGAACTATTTTCCATCAGTATGTGGGAAATATGGTTATTTAATTCATGTTTTATAAATAATTATAGATAGGGAACTGTGATATATATTATATAAAGATATGTATGTGTCTGCTCAACCCGCACGTTTCACGAACTTCTGGAAAGCACCTCCCTTATCTTCCGGGTTCCAAAAATGGAAGGTGAGAACGACTTGCTCCTGCCTACGTGCAGCTCAGCTCATCGGGACTCGCAACGGTCAAACGCTACACCGGTCATCACACACCTCTACGGCAGTTACTCAAAGCAAGGACTAACTCTGGACATTAGCATTTGAATGTGCCCAGGGACCCTTTCGGGATTTAATGTAAATAAAGTTAATGGTCGATGATTAGAGAAACAATGGGAGGAAAGTTGCCGAGGGGGAAACTAAGTGTATTTAAGTTGGGTCTTTAGGTGGGCAAGTTTGTGAACCCAGCTAGAGGCACTGGCTGCCAGGTCCTGTGTCCCTGGGGTCACCCTTGACTCTGCTTTTCCCGGGAGAACTTCGGTCAAGTAAGTTTGCTGTTCGTGGGGTTCGTATTGTTTTGTTTTTATTGTTTGAAATTGTTATAATTTAGTTCTAAATTTTGTGATTTGGATATTAATAAACCAAACTATTGAATTTGGCAATAAATTTGTCCTGGCGTTTATAACAAGTAGAAGTGCTAATCCAATAATTTTTTTCATGTTCAGTATTTCCATGGTTCACCATAGTAATGGATATGATGACTAAGAAATTTAAGATCATTAATATTTTAAAAAATAATATTGTTTAGACATAGAACAGTAACTTAGCTCTACAATTAGAGAATTTCGCAGTACAAGTTTGTTAAAACAAAAGCTAGTCTTACAAGTTTAAAATAGTGTAGCTAGTTCCTAGAGTGCCTTCAAGTGGACATTAACCAGTGCAAAATGAAATGTTACTTTCCCAAAATCTTTCTGACATCCAAATCCATTACATTTCCCACTCCATATAAAGCTGCTAAGAAGTCCCTGCAATAAAACAGTCAAAAGAGGATTTTGAGTAGCTATTTAAGTTGCTGATAGGAGAAGCAAGATTCTCAAGAAAAGAAAGTGGTTTTATACAGTTTTTTTTTTAATTGACTCAGAAAAGATAAGTCTCCTACATTTGCGTAGAATTTGCATTCTGCTCATACACAGAAGGGTTAATGTGTCTAATCCATGTTCTATTCAGTCTATTCAGTGGGATTTTTTTTCCCTTAATCATAACTGTACAAATAATGCAGATTTTAAAAGAAAGTAATGCTTGTTATTCTGTGGAGGAAGTACAGGAGAATGAATTTTGATGTTCTGCCAGTGTTCAAAAGTTTCTCTTTAAATATAGTTTTAAGATGATAATGTCTGGGACTGTTTATATTATCTTTATTTCTCCAACAAATGCATACCAGCCAAGAACTCATTATGTTAAAACAGACATTATAATGTTTCCATGCACAGTATTTCCATGCACAGGGAAGATTTTTTTTTCATGGTGGAGATGTGTTTTTGCAAGCATACACAGTTCTGAAGCAGGTGCTAAGTGCTAGATTTTTCAAAGCAGTATAGACAGTTGTGTCAGAAATTTTTATTGCAGTCAACACATTATCTATTTTAAATAAACTACAGGGGAAAAAAAAGAACAGATTCATTATCTTGCCAATAAAGAGACTCAAATACAGCACTAAGTACCAGAATTTTCACCATCTGAACATCTCATTCTAATGTCAGTTTTCTTAACCCCAAATAACTGGCTGTTGGTTGTGCTTATGTTCTCTCTGCTCAGGACAGCTGCTGTTCCTGAAGTGCTGATTTCCTGTGTGCTTCATTTTTTTGTTTAGCCATCAAGAATGATGCATAACCATTAGAAATTAATCTCTCTCTGTTATTCTAACATTCATTTGCAGGTCTCATGTAAGTGTATGCAAAGAAATTTCCAAAGGCATTGCTGGAAAATGGGACCCAATGGACAATATTTTTTCTTGATGACTGATTTCTTACCTGCTGTTTTTGCCTTTGAAAAATGTGCCCTAAAGAATTTCTTCCTCTGAAAGGCCTACAGGAAAACAATTTCTGAATGGAGTTATAGTAAAGCTATAAAATACACTGTATTCAAGATAAAAGACTACATTTTTCTCTTAAGAGTCTAATTCAGGGGAAAAATTAAGAAGATCCTAACCCCAGATTTATTGACCAGATGGAAAAGAGAGAGTTGGAAGACACTGGGTAAGGTTAAAAAAATGTTTTTTGAAAAAAATCTGTGGATTGAAACTACTAGAATTAAAACAGCTACAAATGTGCTATCTCAGCTTCAAACTCATAATATTTTTGCTCAGATATCTCATGTTCCAGGAAACAATTACTGGTATGAGTTGGAAAAAGACAGGAAGATTAAGGACACATAAAAATATCTGAAACAACATAATCATAAAATCATGCTACAAAGTGTAGCAACTTTGAAGATTGTGTAAGTGAACAGAATTCACTCTTGCGTCTGTTTCTGAGCCTTGCCATACTAGGAGCCAGTTCTTGCTTTGTGTGAGGCTGTTTCTTGTATGTCATGAAGGGTTCTCTTGAGGCCATGTGCCTGATCCTCATCACCCCTGGTTCAAGGCATGGCTGGCTAAAACAAGTTCCTTAACCCCTTGTCTAGTAATTTCTGGACATCTCCAAGGATGGAAGCTCTGCAGCCTCTCTGTGCAACCTTATCCAGTATTTGACCTCACCATAACAATGTGTTCTTTTTTTTTTTTTTTTTTTTTTTCTTTTCTTTTTTTAACGGTATTTCCTGACTTTCAGTTTATGCCCATTGCCTGTTGTCTTTGCACTGGATACCACTGAGAAGAGTCTGGCTGCATCTTCATATGCAGTGGGATTCTCACTCACCAGGTTTGCAGATGACACCAAGCTGAGTGGTGCAGTTGATGCAGGAGGGAAGAGATGCCATCCAGGCATGACTGGCTTGAGCAGTGGGTCTCTGTGAACCTCATGAAGTTCAACAAGGCCAAGTCCTACAACTTGGTATGGGCATTCCCCAATACCAGCACAGACTGGAGAATGAAGGGATTGAGAGCAGGCCTGTGAAGAAGGATTTGAGGATAGATACTGGTAGATGAAAAACTGGATATGACCCAGCAATGTGTATTTTCAGGCCAGAAAGCCAACCATATCTTTGCCTGCATCAAAAGCAGCATGGCCAGCAGGTTGATGAGGTATTTGTCATACCTTGAAAGACAGGTGTCTGCAAGGGAAGGCAGGAGCCGTCCTTGGAATAGAAAATGTAACCCCCTGCCTTCTGAATTATTATAATTTGGAAGTTAGGGGGCTCTCAGACAAGGATACAGATAGCAGTTCTTTACTGGTATGTATAACAGGGCAAACAAACAACAACAACTATGGCATTAACATCAAACTGAACTAGGAACTTTGTGACAGCCTTCTCAGCCGCAGGCACTTTGTCCTTTGTCACAGCTGGCGATTCCCCCACGGCTGCAGGGGGCGCTGTGGCACAAGCTCAGGGAGCACATGGTAACCGTGGCTCAGCTAAGAGGGGAAGGGATGGAAGAGAGGCTCTGCTTCACAAACTCCTGTGGCAGTCGATCCCAGTGCCCCAGCAGGACTTATGGAAACAGCAAGCTGGGCCAGCAAGAATGAACAAAAATCCTGGGGTGGTAGATGGAATGCATCAGAAACTACAAAGCTGTGGCTGGAGCTGTGGGATGTCTTGGCAGGCCAGAGGTGCAGGGCTACAGTGCAACAAAAACTCAGAGCAGTGCCAAAGAAGCAGCAGGAGCAGGAGAGCAGCAGCCCAGGTCCCAGCAGGGCAGAGAGGGGTGAGCTCCAGATCCCCACGGCAGAAGAAAGCAGGACTGAGCTGTACTCAGCCTTTCCTCTGTTATAAATATATATTATATAAAGTTGGCTTTTTGCAAATATTAAAATGAATACTGTATGTATAATATTGGAAAACTTTGCTGTATTAATATAGTTTCTTTTATTTCTGCTATTAATGAAACTTAGAATTAAGTAGTGCGATGAATATATATATTTCTTAGGCAATAGGATGATATTAAAGACTGCTTTTGTTCAAATAACATCTAAAACGGAGAATGAAGAAACCCCCCCCACATTCCTGAATTATCTTATCCAGATGAAGATAGAGACGACCAGAGCTCCAGGGGAGGAATTTATTGAATCTATGCTATCAGAGAATGTGAGACAGAATGGAACCACTTGCAGATTGATCTACAAGATAAAATGATTGGAGGGGAGTTGAAACTGAACAGAGAAACTCAAGTTCAAGAGGAATGTTTGAATCATGCATGTGGATTTATGAATATGCAACAAGCTGGTGCTTTTAAGGAACGAGCCTTTTCATTAGTGGGTGTGCTTCTGGCAATATGCTAGGCACCCCAGCTGAGATTCTTTGCTTTATTTCTATTTCCTAATTGTCTTATTTTTTTAAATTAAACTTTTTAAAAATTTACTAAGAAAGTGAACCTCATTTTTCACACCCCGAAACAGCAACTCTGAGCATCCTCCTCCCAAGCCAAGAGAGAGCTCAACTAACCATTGCCCCCGCCCCTTTACCTGCCCCATTCTCACGGTATCTCCGCCCTTCAGAGTGAAACACCTCAGATGAGAGAAGTGCAACGAGATGCCTGAGCTTGGCCACTTCTTAGTTTTCTTAAGTATCCAGTAGTTAGTGTTTCTTAGCAACTTATGGGAAAAGTTCTGCAGGTAAGAAGGAACAAAAGAAAAGAAACCTAACCCCTCGCATTATTGTCTTTGTTTGAAAGACAGGTGTCTGCAAGGGAAGGCAGGAGCCTCCCTTGGAATAGAAAATGTAACCCCCTGCCCTCCAAATTATTATGATTTTGAAATTAAGGGGCTCTCAGGCAAAGATATGAGAATAGGAATAACAGTTCTTTACTGATATGTATAACAAGGCAAACACACAGAACCAAGAACTTTGTGACAGCCTTGTTGGCTGCGGGCACTTTCTCCTGTGTTGCAGTTTCGGTGGCAGCCAGTAGGGGCGCTGGTGGCTCAAGGTGGGCAGGGCAGGTGCGATGATTCTCCCACAGCTGCAGGGGGCGCTGTGGCACAGGCTCGGGGGGCATGTAGTAATGGTGGCTTTGTACGAGACAGGGAAGGGATGGAAGAGAGGCTCTGCTTCACAAGCCCTGGGACAGCCAATCCCAGTGCCCCAGCAGGACTCTCGGAAGCAGCAGGCTGGAACAATATAGATGAGCAGAAATCCCTGGGGCAGTGGACGAGATGTCTCAGAAACTCTGTGGTGATAGCTGGAACTGTGGGATGTCCTAGCAGTGCAAGGGGGTGCTGGGCCCAGCAGCAGAAAAAGACAGCTTCCAGCTGGGTTAAAGGAGTGGTAGCAAAATTCCTTTCCCCTAGCAGCAGCTCAACCATCCTCCTCTGAAAGCCGAAAGCAAGAGCCCCCAACCGCCCTAGCCCACATCCTTTACCTGCCTCTCATCTCATGGTGTTCCTGTCTCTCTGAGAGAAACTACCAAAAACCAGAGGAGTGACACCAGACACTGTCCTTCCCTGAGGCCTGGCCACTTCCCTCCATCTCAAGCACTCAGCCATCAGTCCATCTTAGCAACTCAATGTGGGAAAATTCCACAGGTAAAAAGGAAAGGAAAGGAAAGGAAAGGAAAGGAAAGGAAAGGAAAGGAAAGGAAAGGAAAGGAAAGGAAAGGAAAGGAAAGGAAAGGAAAGGAAAGGAAAGGAAAGGAAAGGAAAGGAAAGGAAAGGAAAGGAAAGGAAAGGAAAGGAAAGGAAAGGAAAGGAAAGGAAAGGAAAGGAAAGGAAAGGAAAGGAAAGGAAAGGAAAGGAAAGGAAAGGAAAGGAAAGGAAAGGAAAGGTGCGAGAAGGGAAGGTGCGGGAAGGGAAGGGAAGGTGCGGGAAGGTGCGGGAAGGTGCGGGAAGGTGCGGGAAGGGAAGGGAAGGTGCGGGAAGGGAAGGTGCGGGAAGGGAAGGTGCGGGAAGGGAAGGTGCGGGAAGGGAAGGGAAGGGAAGGTGCGGGAAGGGAAGGGAAGGTGCGGGAAGGGAAGGTGCGGGAAGGGAAGGTGCGGGAAGGGAAGGGAAGGTGCGGGAAGGGAAGGTGCGGGAAGGTGCGGGAAGGTGCGGGAAGGGAAGGGAAGGGAAGGGAAGGGAAGGGAAGGGAAGGGAAGGGAAGGGAAGGGAAGGGAAGGGAAGGGAAGGGAAGGTGCGGGAAGGGAAGGGAAGGGAAGGGAAGGGAAGGGAAGGGAAGGGAAGGGAAGGGAAGGGAAGGGAAGGGAAGGGAAGGGAAGGGAAGGGAAGGGAAGGGAAGGGAAGGTGCGGGAAGGGAAGGGAAGGTGCGGGAAGGTGCGGGAAGGTGCGGGAAGGTGCGGGAAGGGAAGGTGCGGGAAGGTGCGGGAAGGTGCGGGAAGGTGCGGGAAGGTGCGGGAAGGGAAGGGAAGGGAAGGGAAGGGAAGGGAAGGGAAGGGAAGGGAAGGGAAGGGAAGGGAAGGGAAGGGAAGGGAAGGGAAGGGAAGGGAAGGGAAGGGAAGGGAAGGGAAGGGAAGGGAAGGGAAGGGAAGGGAAGGGAAGGGAAGGGAAGGGAAGGGAAGGGAAGGGAAGGGAAGGGAAGGGAAGGGAAGGAAGGGAAGGGAAGGGAAGGGAAGGGAAGGGAAGGGAAGGGAAGGGAAGGGAAGGGAAGGGAAGGGAAGGGAAGGGAAGGGAAGGGAAGGTGCGGGAAGGGAAGGGAAGGGAAGGTGCGGGAAGGAAGGGAAGGTGCGGGAAGGTGCGGGAAGGTGCGGGAAGGGAAGGGAAGGTGCGGGAAGGTGCGGGAAGGTGCGGGAAGGGAAGGTGCGGGAAGGTGCGGGAAGGTGCGGGAAGGGAAGGTGCGGGGAAGGGAAGGGAAGGGAAGGGAAGGGAAGGGAAGGGAAGGGAAGGGAAGGGAAGGGAAGGTGCGGGAAGGAAGGTGCGGGAAGGGAAGGGAAGGGAAGGGAAGGGAAGGGAAGGGAAGGGAAGGGAAGGGAAGGGAAGGTGCGGGAAGGGAAGGTGCGGGAAGGGAAGGGAAGGTGCGGGAAGGGAAGGGAAGGGAAGGGAAGGGAAGGGAAGGGAAGGGAAGGGAAGGTGCGGGAAGGGAAGGGAAGGGAAGGGAAGGGAAGGGAAGGGAAGGGAAGGGAAGGGAAGGGAAGGGAAGGGAAGGGAAGGGAAGGGAAGGGAAGGGAAGGGAAGGGAAGGGAAGGGAAGGGAAGGGAAGGTGCGGGAAGGGAAGGGAAGGTGCGGGAAGGGAAGGTGCGGGAAGGGAAGGGAAGGTGCGGGAAGGGAAGGGAAGGTGCGGGAAGGGAAGGGAAGGTGCGGGAAGGGAAGGGAAGGGAAGGGAAGGGAAGGGAAGGGAAGGGAAGGGAAGGGAAGGGAAGGGAAGGGAAGGAAGGGAAGGGAAGGGAAGGGAAGGGAAGGGAAGGGAAGGGAAGGGAAGGGAAGGGAAGGGAAGGGAAGGGAAGGGAAGGGAAGGGAAGGGAAGGGAAGGGAAGGGAAGGTGCGGGAAGGGAAGGGAAGGGAAGGGAAGGGAAGGGAAGGGAAGGGAAGGGAAGGAAGGGAAGGTGCGGGAAGGGAAGGTGCGGGAAGGGAAGGGAAGGGAAGGGAAGGTGCGGGAAGGGAAGGGAAGGGAAGGTGCGGGAAGGGAAGGGAAGGGAAGGGAAGGGAAGGGAAGGGAAGGGAAGGGAAGGGAAGGGAAGGGAAGGGAAGGGAAGGGAAGGGAAGGGAAGGTGCGGGAAGGGAAGGGAAGGTGCGGGAAGGTGCGGGAAGGGAAGGGAAGGTGCGGGAAGGTGCGGGAAGGGAAGGTGCGGGAAGGGAAGGTGCGGGAAGGGAAGGGAAGGGAAGGGAAGGGAAGGGAAGGGAAGGGAAGGGAAGGGAAGGGAAGGGAAGGGAAGGGAAGGGAAGGGAAGGGAAGGGAAGGGAAGGGAAGGTGCGGGAAGGTGCGGGAAGGTGCGGGAAGGTGCGGGAAGGGAAGGGAAGGGAAGGTGCGGGAAGGGAAGGGAAGGTGCGGGAAGGTGCGGGAAGGTGCGGGATGGTGCGGGAAGGGAAGGGAAGGGAAGGGAAGGGAAGGGAAGGGAAGGGAAGGGAAGGGAAGGGAAGGGAAGGGAAGGGAAGGGAAGGGAAGGGAAGGGAAGGAAGGGAAGGGAAGGGAAGGGAAGGGAAGGGAAGGGAAGGGAAGGAAGGGAAGGGAAGGGAAGGGAAGGGAAGGGAAGGGAAGGGAGGAAGGGAAGGGAAGGAAGGGAAGGGAAGGGAAGGGAAGGAAGGGAAGGGAAGGGAAGGGAAGGGAAGGGAAGGGAAGGGAAGGGAAGGTGCGGGAAGGGAAGGGAAGGTGCGGGAAGGTGCGGGAAGGTGCGGGAAGGGAAGGGAAGGGAAGGGAAGGGAAGGGAAGGTGCGGGAAGGGAAGGGAAGGGAAGGGAAGGGAAGGGAAGGGAAGGGAAGGGAAGGGAAGGGAAGGGAAGGGAAGGGAAGGGAAGGGAAGGGAAGGGAAGGAAGGGAAGGGAAGGGAAGGGAAGGGAAGGGAAGGGAAGGGAAGGGAAGGGAAGGGAAGGGAAGGGAAGGGAAGGGAAGGGAAGGGAAGGGAAGGGAAGGGAAGGGAAGGGAAGGGAAGGGAAGGGAAGGGAAGGGAAGGAAGGGAAGGGAAGGTGCGGGGAAGGGAAGGTGCGGGAAGGGAAGGGAAGGGAAGGTGCGGGAAGGGAAGGGAAGGGAAGGGAAGGGAAGGGAAGGGAAGGGAAGGGAAGGGAAGGGAAGGGAAGGGAAGGGAAGGGAAGGGAAGGGAAGGGAAGGGAAGGGAAGGTGCGGGAAGGGAAGGGAAGGGAAGGGAAGGGAAGGGAAGGGAAGGGAAGGGAAGGGAAGGGAAGGGAAGGGAAGGGAAGGGAAGGGAAGGGAAGGAAGGGGAAGGGAAGGGAAGGTGCGGGAAGGGAAGGGAAGGTGCGGGAAGGTGCGGGAAGGGAAGGGAAGGGAAGGGAAGGTGCGGGAAGGGAAGGTGCGGGAAGGGAAGGGAAGGAAGGGAAGGGAAGGGAAGGGAAGGGAAGGTGCGGGAAGGGAAGGGAAGGGAAGGGAAGGGAAGGGAAGGGAAGGGAAGGGAAGGGAAGGGAAGGGAAGGGAAGGGAAGGGAAGGGAAGGGAAGGGAAGGGAAGGGAAGGGAAGGTGCGGGAAGGTGCGGGAAGGGAAGGGAAGGGAAGGGAAGGGAAGGGAAGGGAAGGGAAGGTGCGGGAAGGGAAGGGAAGGTGCGGGAAGGTGCGGGATAGGAAGGGAAGGTGCGGGAAGGTGCGGGAAGGGAAGGTGCGGGAAGGGAAGGTGCGGGAAGGGAAGGTGCGGGAAGGGAAGGTGCGGGAAGGGAAGGGAAGGGAAGGGAAGGGAAGGGAAGGAAGGGAAGGGAAGGGAAGGGAAGGGAAGGGAAGGGAAGGGAAGAGGAAGGGAAGGGAAGGGAAGGGAAGGGAAGGGAAGGAAGGGAAGGGAAGGGAAGGGAAGGGAAGGGAAGGGAAGGGAAGGGGAAGGGAAGGGAAGGGAAGGGAAGGGAAGGGAAGGGAAGGTGCGGAAGGGAAGGGAAGGTGCGGGAAGGGAAGGGAAGGTGCGGGAAGGGAAGGGAAGGTGCGGGAAGGGAAGGGAAGGTGCGGGAAGGGAAGGGAAGGGAAGGTGCGGGAAGGGAAGGTGCGGGAAGGGAAGGGGAAGGGAAGGGAAGGGAAGGGAAGGGAAGGGAAGGGAAGGGAAGGGAAGGGAAGGGAAGGGAAGGGAAGGGAAGGGAAGGGAAGGGAAGGGAAGGGAAGGGAAGGGAAGGGAAGGGAAGGGAAGGGAAGGGAAGGGAAGGGAAGGGAAGGGAAGGTGCGGAAGGGAAGGTGAAGGGAAGGGAAGGTGCGGGAAGGAAGGTGCGGGAAGGGAAGGTGCGGGAAGGGAAGGAGGGAAGGAAGGGAAGGAGAAGGGAAGGGAAGGGAAGGGAAGGGAAGGGAAGGGAAGGGAAGGGAAGGAGAGGGAAGGGAAGGGAAGGGAAGGGAAGGGAAGGGAAGGGAAGGGAAGGGGAAGGGAAGGAAGGGAAGGGAAGGGAAGGGAAGGGAAGGGAAGGAAGGGAAGGGAAGGGAAGGGAAGGGAAGGAAGGAAGGGAAGGGAAGGGAAGGGAAGGGAAGGGAAGGGAAGGGAAGGGAAGGAGGGAAGGGAAGGGAAGGGAAGGGAAGGGAGGAAGGGAAGGGAAGGGAAGGGTAAGGGAAGGGAAGGGAAGGGAAGGGAAGGGAAGGGAAGGGAAGGGAAGGGAAGGGAAGGGGAAGGGAAGGGAAGGGAGAGGGAAGGGAAGGGAAGGGAAGGGAAGGGAAGGGAAGGGAAGGGAAGGGAAA